>NC_086444.1:873945010-874112510 GCF_028390025.1 Pseudophryne corroboree | reverse complement strand
AAAACCCTCCCCAAACAGCACATGACGCAAAGAAAAAAAGAGGCGCAATGAGGTAGCTGACTGTGTGAGTAAGATTAGCGACCCTAGTGGCCGACACAAACACCGGGCACATCTAGGAGTGGCACTGCAGTGTCACGCAGGATGTCCCTTCCAAAAAACCCTCCCCAAACAGCACATGACGCAAAGAAAAAAAGAGGCGCAATGAGGTAGCTGTGTGAGTAAGATTAGCGACCCTAGTGGCCGACACAAACACCGGGCCCATCTAGGAGTGGCACTGCAGTGTCACGCAGGGTGTCCCTTCCAAAAAACCCACCCCAATCAGCACATGATGCAAAGAAAAAGAAAAGAAAAAAGAGGTGCAAGATGGAATTATCCTTGGGCCCTCCCACCCACCCTTATGTTGTATAAACAAAACAGGACATGCACACTTTAACCAACCCATCATTTCAGTGACAGGGTCTGCCACACGACTGTGACTGATATGACGGGTTGGTTTGGACCCCCCCCCAAAAAAGAAGCAATTAATCTCTCCTTGCACAAACTGGCTCTACAGAGGCAAGATGTCCACCTCATCTTCACCCTCCGATATATCACCGTGTACATCCCCCTCCTCACAGATTATCAATTCGTCCCCACTGGAATCCACCATCTCAGCTCCCTGTGTACTTTGTGGAGGCAATTGCTGCTGGTCAATGTCTCCGCGGAGGAATTGATTATAATTCATTTTAATGAACATCATCTTCTCCACATTTTCTGGATGTAACCTCGTACGCCGATTGCTGACAAGGTGAGCGGCGGCACTAAACACTCTTTCGGAGTACACACTTGTGGGAGGGCAACTTAGGTAGAATAAAGCCAGTTTGTGCAAGGGCCTCCAAATTGCCTCTTTTTCCTGCCAGTATAAGTACGGACTGTGTGACGTGCCTACTTGGATGCGGTCACTCATATAATCCTCCACCATTCTATCAATGTTGAGAGAATCATATGCAGTGACAGTAGACGACATGTCCGTAATCGTTGTCAGGTCCTTCAGTCCGGACCAGATGTCAGCATCAGCAGTCGCTCCAGACTGCCCTGCATCACCGCCAGCGGGTGGGCTCGGAATTCTGAGCCTTTTCCTCGCACCCCCAGTTGCGGGAGAATGTGAAGGAGGAGATGTTGACAGGTCGCGTTCCGCTTGACTTGACAATTTTGTCACCAGCAGGTCTTTCAACCCCAGCAGACCTGTGTCTGCCGGAAAGAGAGATCCAAGGTAGGCTTTAAATCTAGGATCGAGCACGGTGGCCAAAATGTAGTGCTCTGATTTCAACAGATTGACCACCCGTGAATCCTTGTTAAGCGAATTAAGGGCTGCATCCACAAGTCCCACATGCCTAGCGGAATCGCTCCGTGTTAGCTCCTCCTTCAATGCCTCCAGCTTCTTCTGCAAAAGCCTGATGAGGGGAATGACCTGACTCAGGCTGGCAGTGTCTGAACTGACTTCACGTGTGGCAAGTTCAAAGGGCATCAGAACCTTGCACAACGTTGAAATCATTCTCCACTGCACTTGAGACAGGTGCATTCCACCTACTATATCGTGCTCAATTGTATAGGCTTGAATGGCCTTTTGCTGCTCCTCCAACCTCTGAAGCATATAGAGGGTTGAATTCCACCTCGTTACCACTTCTTGCTTCAGATGATGGCAGGGCAGGTTCAGTAGTTTTTGGTGGTGCTCCAGTTTTCTGTACGTGGTGCCTGTACGCCGAAAGTGTCCCGCAATTCTTCTGGCCACCGACAGCATCTCTTGCACGGCCCTGTCGTTTTTTAAAAAATTCTGCACCACCAAATTCAAGGTATGTGCAAAACATGGGACGTGCTGGAATTGGCCCAGATTTAATGCACACACAATATTGCTGGCGTTGTCCGATGCCACAAATCCACAGGAGAGTCCAATTGGGGTAAGCCATTCCGCGATGATCTTCCTCAGTTGCCGTAAGAGGTTTTCAGCTGTGTGCGTATTCTGGAAAGCGGTGATACAAAGCGTAGCCTGCCTAGGAAAGAGTTGGCGTTTGCGAGATGCTGCTACTGGTGCCGCCGCTGCTGTTCTTGCGGCGGGAGTCCATACATCTACCCAGTGGGCTGTCACAGTCATATAGTCCTGACCCTGCCCTGCTCCACTTGTCCACATGTCCGTGGTTAAGTGGACATTGGGTACAGCTGCATTTTTTAGGACACTGGTGACTCTTTTTCTGAGGTCTGTGTACATTTTCGGTATCGCCTGCCTAGAGAAATGGAACCTAGATGGTATTTGGTACCGGGGACACAGTACCTCCAACAAGTCTCTAGTTGGCTCTGCAGTAATGATGGATACCGGAACCACGTTTCTCACCACCCAGGATGCCAAGGCCTCAGTTATCCGCTTTGCAGTAGGATGACTGCTGTGATATTTCATCTTCCTCGCAAAGGACTGTTGAACAGTCAATTGCTTACTGGAAGTAGTACAAGTGGGCTTACGACTTCCCCTCTGGGATGACCATCGACTCCCAGCGGCAACAACAGCAGCGCCAGCAGCAGTAGGCATTACACGCAAGGATGCATCGGAGGAATCCCAGGCAGGAGAGGACTCGTCAGACTTGCCAGTGACATGGCCTGCAGGACTATTGGCATTCCTGGGGAAGGAGGAAATTGACACTGAGGGAGTTGGTGGGGTGGTTTGCGTGAGCTTGGTTACAAGAGGAAGGGATTTACTGGTCAGTGGACTGCTTCCGCTGTCACCCAAAGTTTTTGAACTTGTCACTGACTTATTATGAATGCGCTGCAGGTGACGTATAAGGGAGGATGTTCCGAGGTGGTTAACGTCCTTACCCCTACTTATTACAGCTTGACAAAGGGAACACACGGCTTGACACCTGTTGTCCGCATTTCTGGTGAAATACCTCCACACCGAAGAGCTGATTTTTTTGGTATTTTCACCTGGCATGTCAACGGCCATATTCCTCCCACGGACAACAGGTGTCTCCCCGGGTGCCTGACTTAAACAAACCACCTCACCATCAGAATCCTCCTGGTCAATTTCCTCCCCAGCGCCAGCAACACCCATATCCTCCTCATCCTGGTGTACTTCAACACTGACATCTTCAATCTGACTATCAGGAACTGGACTGCGGGTGCTCCTTCCAGCACTTGCAGGGGGCATGCAAATAGTGGAAGGCGCATGCTCTTCACGTCCAGTGTTGGGAAGGTCAGGCATCGCAAACGACACAATTGGACTCTCCTTGTGGATTTGGGATTTCAAAGAACGCACAGTTCTTTGCGGTGCTTTTGCCAGCTTGAGTCTTTTCAGTTTTCTAGCGAGAGGCTGAGTGCTTCCATCCTCATGTGAAGCTGAACCACTAGCCATGAACATAGGCCAGGGCCTCAGCCGTTCCTTGCCACTCCGTGTGGTAAATGGCATATTGGCAAGTTTACGCTTCTCCTCCGACAATTTTATTTTAGGTTTTGGAGTCCTTTTTTTTCTGATATTTGGTGTTTTGGATTTGACATGCTCTGTACTATGACATTGGGCATCGGCCTTGGCAGACGACGTTGCTGGCATTTCATCGTCTCGGCCATGACTAGTGGCAGCAGCTTCAGCACGAGGTGGAAGTGGATCTTGATCTTTCCCTAATTTTGGAACCTCAACTTTTTTGTTCTCCATATTTTATAGGCAGAACTAAAAGGCACCTCAGGTAAACAATGGAGATGGATGGATTGGATACTAGTATACAATTATGGACGGACTGCCACGGTTAGGTGGTATAAAAAAACCACGGTTAGGTGGTATATATTATAATAATAATACAATTATGGATGGACGGACTGCCTGCCGACTGCCGACACAGAGGTAGCCACAGCCGTGAACTACCGCACTGTACACTGGTTGATAAAGAGATAGTAGTATACTCGTAACAACTAGTATGACACTATGACGACGGTATAAAGAATGGAAAAAAAACCACGGTTAGGTGGTATATATTATAATAATAATACAATTATGGATGGACGGACTGCCTGCCGACTGCCGACACAGAGGTAGCCACAGCCGTGAACTACCGCACTGTACACTGGTTGATAAAGAGATAGTAGTATACTCGTAACAATTAGGATGACACTATGACGGTATAAAGAATGAAAAAAAAAACACGGTTAGGTGGTAGGTATATAATAATAAATAATACAATTCTGGTCGGACGGACTGCCTGCCGTGTGCCGACACAGAGGTAGCCACAGCCGTGAACTACCGCACTGTACACTGGTTGATAAAGAGATAGTAGTATACTCGTAACAATTAGGATGACACTATGACGGTATAAAGAATGAAAAAAAAAACCACGGTTAGGTGGTAGGTATATAATAATAAATAATACAATTCTGGTCGGACGGACTGCCTGCCGTGTGCCGACACAGAGGTAGCCACAGCCGTGAACTACCGCACTGTACACTGGTTGATAAAGAGATAGTAGTATACTCGTAACAATTAGGATGACACTATGACGGTATAAAGAATGAAAAAAAAAACCACGGTTAGGTGGTAGGTATATAATAATAAATAATACAATTCTGGTCGGACGGACTGCCTGCCGTGTGCCGACACAGAGGTAGCCACAGCCGTGAACTACCGCACTGTACACTGGTTGATAAAGAGATAGTAGTATACTCGTAACAATTAGGATGACACTATGACGGTATAAAGAATGAAAAAAAAACCACGGTTAGGTGGTAGGTATATAATAATAAATAATACAATTCTGGTCGGACGGACTGCCTGCCGTGTGCCGACACAGAGGTAGCCACAGCCGTGAACTACCGCACTGTACACTGGTTGATAAAGAGATAGTAGTATACTCGTAACAATTAGGATGACACTATGACGGTATAAAGAATGAAAAAAAAAACCACGGTTAGGTGGTAGGTATATAATAATAAATAATACAATTCTGGTCGGACGGACTGCCTGCCGTGTGCCGACACAGAGGTAGCCACAGCCGTGAACTACCGCACTGTACACTGGTTGATAAAGAGATAGTAGTATACTCGTAACAATTAGGATGACACTATGACGGTATAAAGAATGAAAAAAAAAACCACGGTTAGGTGGTAGGTATATAATAATAAATAATACAATTCTGGTCGGACGGACTGCCTGCCGTGTGCCGACACAGAGGTAGCCACAGCCGTGAACTACCGCACTGTACACTGGTTGATAAAGAGATAGTAGTATACTCGTAACAATTAGGATGACACTATGACGGTATAAAGAATGAAAAAAAAACCACGGTTAGGTGGTAGGTATATAATAATAAATAATACAATTCTGGTCGGACGGACTGCCTGCCGTGTGCCGACACAGAGGTAGCCACAGCCGTGAACTACCGCACTGTACTGTGTCTGCTGCTAATATAGACTGGTTGATATTTAAAGAGATATTAGTAGTATACAACAATACTATACTGGTGGTCAGGCACTGGTCACCACTCCTGCAGCAAAAGTGTGCACTGTTAATTAATATAATTGTACTCCTGGCTCCTGCTAACAACCTGCAGTGCTCCCCAGTCTCCCCCACAATTAATTATAAGCTTTTAATTTATACATTGATGACTGTGCAGCACACTGGGCTGAGCTGAGTGCACACAGACTGAGTCACACTGTGTGACTGACTGTGCTGTGTATCGTTTTTTTTTTCAGGCAGAGAACGGATATAGCAGAGAGAAGTGAACGGATATATTATATTAAATAAAAGTTAACTAGCAACTGCACTGGTCACTGACTGTGGTAAACTAACTCTGTCTGCGACTCTGCACAATCTCTCTCTCTCTATCTAATCTATCTCTATTCTAATGGAGAGGACGCCAGACACGTCCTCTCCCTATCAATCTCAATGCACGAGTGAAAATGGCGGCGACGCGCGGCTCCTTATATAGAATCCGAGTCTCGCGATAGAATCCGAGCCTCGCGAGAATCCGACAGCGTCATGATGACGTTCGGGCGCGCTCGGGTTAACCGAGCAAGGCGGGAAGATCCGAGTCGCTCGGACCCGTGAAAAAAAACATGAAGTTCGGGCGGGTTCGGATTCCGAGGAACCGAACCCGCTCATCTCTACAAGGAGTGCCTATCAAACATAAATGGAAACACATGTACATATTTAGACAGGTCACAGCTTACTTACACAGCTCAATATACCATAATTTATAAAAATTGTATACAATCAGATGCTACTTCTAAAGGCCTAAAGTTACAGTACCTAAACTGATATGATAAATATTTTTATATAAATCTATAAAGTAGCCTAAGGCTGGGTACACTCTTAGCTGACCAATCTATCAACTGGTAAGGTTAATGCACAATCTTGTGCATATATACTTACCAATCCACATCTCAATATATCTGGCAGCCAGTAGCGGATCTTGCCACGGGCAAGTAGGACTTTTGCCCGGGGCGCCACCTTCCGGAGGGTGCTGCACCATGGCAAGATCCGCTACTGTGCCCCCCGATGTGAAGTGAACTAGACGCTAAGCGTCTAGTTTCCCTTCGTGGAGAGGTCCTTTGCGGTGCAGTGCGCAATGACATCATCGCGCACCTCACAGCATTGTGGGACTGGCACAGATGCCAGGGGTCATAACTGACCTCTAGTTCTATGCTGTGCTATGGGAGAGACGTCATGACGTCTCTCCCATAGATCCAAGGAGAGGAGCGGCGCCAGCGGAGGTCTGCAGCGGTCGGAAATCAGGAGTGGGGATAGTAAGTATTCATTTTTTTTCCAGCGGCGCTACTCTACAGAGGGCACAAATGGGGGCGTAACTGACCACACCCCGTATGAAGCCACGCCCCTATTTTTTTGCCCGGGGCGCCACAACGGTTAGAACCGTCCCTGCTGGCAGCAGATTAATTTGAATATGCCCGCCCACTTGTGACATCATTTTCATTGGCTGCTGCAGTCAACCTATTGTATAGACAGCCTGATGTATGCATGATTTTTTTGGCATTGGCTGTTCTGCATTGTTCACAGACATATCGGATGTACACACCTGCCAATCTTCTAGCGATATAATGCTCATTGAGCAAACAAACAATATATTGAAAAGTGTGTACCCAGCCTAAAAGAAATATAATTTGAAAGAAAATATTAAAAAAAGAACCAGGGGCCCAGGTGCACTGCACATCCATTATCGATACGGCCATGACTGTGTCCATTTATTATACACATGGAATGACTCACATAAATTACATAAATCTATTGAGGTTGAAAACTATTTACTATTCTGTACAGATGCTGCTTAGGGAAATATTGTGGCTCAGATTCCATTATTTCTGATTAAGGAAAGACTTCCGTCAACTCAGCCAAGCTCCAAACAAATGACGATTCCAACAGAATTCCCCCAAAATGACACAATTTTTCTGAAACTTAATGCTCTACAGAATCTAAAAACAAGGGCCCTCATTCCGAGTTGATCGGTCGCAAGGCGAATTTAGCAGAGTTACACACGCTAAGCCGCCGCCTACTGGGAGTGAATCTTAGCTTCTTAAAATTGCGACCGATGTATTCGCAATATTGCGATTACTAACTACTTAGCAGTTTCAGAGTAGCTCCAGACTTACTCTGCCTGTGCGATCAGTTCAGTGCTTGTCGTTCCTGGTTGACGTCACAAACACACCCAGCGTTCGCCCAGGCACTCCCACCGTTTCCCCGGCCACTCCTGCGTTTTTTCCGGAAACGGTAGCGTTTTCAGCCACACGCCCCTGAAACGCCGTGTTTCCGCCCAGTAACACCCATTTCCTGTCAATCACATTACGATCGCCGGAGCGAAGAAAAAGCCGTGAGTAAAAATACTTTCTTCATAGTAAAGTTACTTGGCGCAGTCGCAGTGCGAACATTGCGCATGCGTACTAAGCGGATTTTCACTGCGATGCGATGAAAAAGAACGACCGATCAACTCGGAATGAGGGCCAATGTTACAGTTTATTGATTCAATGTACATTTCTGAAATTTGGAGCACATATGCACTATTTGTGTAGGTGTACATCACATTCTTTCTCATTGTAGTATTATATATATATATATATATATATATATATATATATATATATATTATATATTCTTTGTAGGGTAGGTGGGGAATGTTTTTTGAGCTGCTATATCCACCCTTAAACTATTGGGCAGTTAGCAGCTTCATAAATGTCTAGATATTACCTTTGTTAGAATGTGACATTCAAATCTTTGGCACTCTAAATGTTTGAAAAGTCAGATGGGTGTCTGATTTTTTCTAAGTAACAGACAGGAAAAAACAGACACCCAACCGACTTTTCAAACATTTGAATTCCCCCCATAGTTTAAAAGTGAGCATTTATAGTATATCACTGCTATTAAATCATTTCCTGCAGTTTTTCTGAAGAGCTGAAATGTTTATATGGGGGGTCATTCCGAGTTGTTCGCTCGCAAGCTGCTTTTAGCAGATTTACTCACGCTAAGCCGCCGCCTACTGGGAGTGAATCTTAGCTTCTTAAAATTGCGAACGACGTATTCGCAATATTGCGATTACACCTCTCTTAGCAGTTTCTGAGTAGCTCCAGACTTACTCGGCATCTGCGATCAGTTCAGTGCTTGTCGTTCCTGGTTTGACGTCACAAACACACCCAGCGTTCGCCCAGACACTCCTCCGTTTCTCCAGCCACTCCCGCGTTTTTCCCAGAAACTGTAGCGTTTTTCCGCACACACCCATAAAACGGCCAGTTTCCGCCCAGAAACACCCACTTCCTGTCAATCACACTACGATCACCAGAACGATGAAAAAGCCGTGAGTAAAATTCCTAGCTGCATAGCAAATTTACTTGGCGCAGTCGCACTGCGGACATTGCGCATGCGCACTAAGCGGAAAATCGCTGCGATGCGAAAAAAAATACAGAGCGAACAACTCGGAATGACCCCCATAGTTTGTAAAAGAAAAATACTTGTTATATATTTTATTATTATTTCGTTTCCAGCACTTTATGTAACCAATTTCACTTTCATTGTATTGCCTTCAATGTCCCATTACCTTTTCATTAATGTACTCCACTGATAAATGTTTCTAGTCATACAAAATATTCCTGTTGTTCAAGCAAGCACTTCAAATGTATTGCTTAGTTTTTAACACTACTATTAGATTATATATATTTCAAGCCTTGGCATAGATGTGTGAGCTGTCCATGTAGAGCAATGTGTTGTTGGTCCATAAAGTTCATCCAAGTTGCATTTTCACACTCACTTGCCCATTTCTGGTTTTGTTTCTCCTTGTATGGACATAGAGGAACAGGTCTGATCTTACAAGAAGACAATATTTGAGTTTCACACAGGAAACAGTGATGGATTCAACATATGGTTGACTTAATGAGTCTATTTTTTCTTCTTCCTTGCGGTTCCTCACGTAAATGTTGGGCTAACACTTTCACAATTCCATTTACACGTTCTGTATCTCTTGTTTTTTATTTGGTCTCAAACCAACTGTTTTTGCAGTTGATCAGGTAGGACTATGATAATTATTTTTGAAGATTTAGCAGTCAAAAAGTCTGCCAGCCTGCAGGGCTTGATCTAGCTAAACCATTGACTTTCCAAGATGTTTCTTGGACATTATTAGTTGGGCCTTTCCAATGAACGTTACATAGTTGAAATGACTTATTTTGGATAAATGTTTTCTAAGTATAACAGTATTTGAATCGTCAATCAAATTTCAAAATGACTTAAATGATTCAGGCATCTCTATTATGATCCTAATTTTATCTATACATATATAAATACAAAATCCATCACTCACTCACTCATCACTAATTCTCTTACTTCCCGATATGGTAGGAAGCTGAAATTTACCATAGGTATTCTCCAGGAGGGAAATAGGAAAACTACATAATTAGAATTTTAAGAAACCTCCCCTAAGGGGATGAAAAGGGGGTTGACATAATGATGTCATTACCGATGCATGTCTTGCATTGTGTGAATGAGAACACCCAAACGGACAGTCGGATCAAAATTTGGTTTGCACCTCCAGTGTGTAGAATTTAATAAACTACAAAAATGGTCCTGTCACTTTTTAACGCATCTGCTACGGGTGCTCCTCAGGTAATGCCAAAAACCATGGATTAATATTTACTTACATTAACACGTCTCAAATTTACTTCTCCATAGATTTATCAAATTTTTAACACTAATTTATATTTACAACCATGAAAATAAAAAAAACCTCCCGTGCGAATAACGGGTAGAACAGCTAGTACTTACTAAAGAAAAGTAAACTTATATGAACAAAAAGAAAAGAACAAGGAGAAAAAAAATAGGTAACAGGCATCTATATTTTCCTACCTACAATATACAGAAGTGTAGGCAGATGTAGATACCATTTGGACTCCAAATTTTAAACTGACACATTTGGGCTTCGGCTCATTTTGGCACTATGTCATATGCACTCTAGTCTATTTGGCTGTAAACATATACACTCAGACATTTGGGCACCAGTTTGTTTTGACTATGTTCATTTAAGCTCTAGGTTATTGGGATATGTTACGGAAATAGAATTTAGACATTACAGTAGCTCCTGGAGAGAACGATTGAGATCTGGGTTTGGGACTTGAACTAGGTACTGAATATAAGGATACACAAATAATTTGTGTCTATATCAAATGGATTTAAAATAGGCCCAGAATATACTGTACCACCCCTTGGATGAGGTGTGGGTATTAAAATGGATTTAAATAAGGCCCAGATTATACTGAAACACCCCTTGGATGAAATGTGGGTAACCATATGTTCGGAGGTTCCACTGCTGGACATTACAAGAGAGTGCTAGGACTGTAGGGTTTCTAAAAATACATTGCCGATTCTACAACAAAACTTGGCTGGACACTTGAGTGCATTTGAGAGTGCTTTAGTAGTGTGCATTCAAGATCATTTCCCTTCTAGTTAGCCATGACCAAGTCTTTCCTCCAGTATGAATATGCAGTATGTGCCACACTAATCTGTACAGAGAGCTGGATATACTAAAGCAGTCGAGTATAAATCATATCAGATTTCCGAGCAAGCTCCGGCTCCAAATGAATGCTGATTGAGCTGGCATTTGATGGGGAACATTAATTTCATGAGGAGGGCTCCAGAAGCCTGTGAATTTCAAGAAAATCGGCACTGCCAGAGATCTTTTATTTCAAGAGGTGGTCTTTGGAGCACATGAGTAGCAAGAGAGATGAATGAGGAAGAGTATTGTAAACCTGGTCTGTCTGGGAATCAAGTAGTGTGTGCCATGGAAGCTTTATTTAGGAAACTACTAGCAAGGTCGGATGTACCAAGTGAACTTCTGACTTCCTCAAGGTGGCAACTAGTATGAAGAGAGACTCAAATTTGCATGAGAGCAATGGGATCATAAGAGGCCAGCAGCGTACAAGCGAGAGGTTGGGAGACAGAGTTCTAGTGCTCAAGAAGACAGATTATAAATATTTTGAGACCATCTGTGTCACACATGCAGAACTCATAATGGCAGTAGGTTGCAGAATCTAATATGGGTTTGGGGTTGGAGGTCTCCTCGCAGCCAAGGTCTGCGTGTTATCAGTGACTGTCCCACAGATACAAGTCCCGGCAGTTCGCCACTATAGCAACCTGCTGCTACCAGTGTCTTGGCCCTGCAGTGGGCATGCATGCACATTATGCTGGCCTCACGCTTCCTCTGTGTGAAACATAATCTAAGGCATAAACAGTTACAAGAACAAAATAAGGTTTGTTGGCACTGTGTTGGTGAGTGTATTTGCACATATGCAGATCAGCAGCCACCTAGCAAAGAGGTAACCAGCCTCTTCTAAATACTGAACAAGAAAAAGCTATTTACTAGGTAGCACTTAATACTGCTTAGACATTAGTTAAAGAAAACACAATTTATTATACAGTATAAAAATATTAGCCTCACCATGGTATCAACTCCTGCTTGAACTAACTGAGTCACGTATCTCCACAGTGTGAATACAGTTACCTGGTACTAGAAATTGGAATCCTATTCACTTGCACAAGGGAAAGCTAATTCAATCTAAACTAATTGTGACAACCTGTTTAAACCACTGCCTTCATGCTTATTCTAAAAGGGAACTGTGCAGAAGATATAAGAGATGTAATAAACTGCATTTATTTCATGAGACAGATGTATCGGCACAATTTCTTCTTAGTTCTGTTTGTATTGTACTACTACACCTGTATGAGCTGCTCATCAACTATATTGTCTGCATTTATTCAGGAATGGTAAATGCTAGATCCAAGTGGACTCAAGGGCCTCCATATCACCCATGACCCGCCTTGTCCTCATTCACTCCCGGGGAGGTTAGGGTTAGGCACAGGGGAGAGGTTGGGGCTGCGGGACTAGGATTCAGCACTCCCAGGGAGGTTAGGGTTAGGCAGGGATCTTTAGCCCACTTGGATCCAGACTCAACCATTGGGCACCTGTTCACTTAAAATCCAGCAGTGCCTCCCTTGGTGGGGCACTCTCATCAATACAACGCTAATAACACATTATTTATGCATCCGAATTGCTGTGAGTTGCAACGTCAGATATCAAATTACCAATACAGGGACAGTTGCTCCAAAAAGCATGCATGCACACAACACATGCACACAACCAGAGGGGATGCAGGATGGAGGAGGTGGAGTTGGGGGCTCGCTCCAGGTCTACATGCACCCAGAGCGAGAATTTTTGAAGTGCCCCCCCCCCCACACACACACACACACACATATACCTCAATGCATGTGAGCTCCGAGGAAAGTGGGGTATATATTATAATACCCGCCGCTACACACACAATTAGCAGCCTTACACATAATGCCCTCAGTAGTGCTCCTTACACATAATGCCCCCAGTATAGTGCCAGTTACACATAATGCCTGCAGTATGGTGCTAGCTACAGATAATGTTCCAGTATAGTGCCAGTTACACATAATGCCCCCAGTATAGTGCCAGATACACATAATGCCCCAGTATAGTGCCAGATACACATAATGCCCCCAGTATAGTACCAGTACCACATACTGTCCTCAATATAGTGCTAGATACACATAATGCTCCAAGTATAGTGCCAGATACAAATAATAGCCCCAGTATAGTGCCAGATACACAAAATGTCCCTAGCAGTGGCAGTTAAACATAAAGTTCAAAGTATAGTTCCAGATACACATAATGCCCCAAGTATAGTGCCAGTTACACATAATGTCCCCAGTATAGTGCCAGATACATAGAATATCCCCAGTATAGTGCCAGATACACATAATGTCCCCAGTATAGTCCCAGTTAAATACAATGCCTCCAATATAGTGCCAGTTACACAATGTTCCAGTATAGCGCCAGTTACACATAATGCCACCAGTATAGTGCCAGATACACATAATGTTCCACAATAGTGCCATTTACAAATAATGCCACCAGTATAGATCCAGTTACACATAATGTCCCCAGTATAGTGCCAGATACACATAATGCCCCAGTATAGTGCTAGATACACATAATACCCCCAGTATATTACCAGTTGTCCTCAGTATAGTGTCAAATACACAAAATGTGTGTAGTAGTGACAGTTAAAAAATAATTCCCCCACTATAGTTCCAGTTACACATAATGCCCCAGTCTAGTGCAAGATACACATAATGCCCCCAGTAAAGTGTCACTTACACATAATGTCCTCAGTATAGTGCCAGATACACATAATGCCCCCAGTATAGTGCAGATACAAATAAATAGTGCCAGATACACATAATGTCCCCTGTAGTGGCAGTTAAACATAATGTCCCCAGTATAGTTCCAGTTACACATAATGCCAACAGAATAGTGCGAGTTACAAATAATGTCCCCAGTATTGTGCCAGATACACATTATGCCCCCAATATAGCACCAGATACACATAATGTCCCCAGTATAGTGCCAGCTATACATAATACCCCAAGTATAGTGGCAGCTTGCGGTCCGGCAGCCAATCACGAGTTGCCACTGCCGGTCCATGAGCTCTGAATGACTGATGGCTTGCACCACACTAGAAATGACTAGCCACCCTTAAAAGCCTGGTGCCCCACACAGCCGCTCCGGTTGAGCACTGGAGCCGGCCCTGGGTGGAGTGAGCCAAATGGATCTTCACAAAGCTGACCTCTCTTCACAAAGCAGGCCTCCTCCCCATAGAAAGTATCGAGACAAGATGAGTTTGATGAATGAAGGTCTACCAGGATCAGAGATAAAGTGTAAGCAAGAGATATCAGTGATATCTCCTGCATTACCATGCTGAGTCGCACTAATACCTGGATTTTACTCTTGCATTTAGTTATGATGAATGCATAGTGAGAAAAAACAAAAACAAAATAAACTTTTGTAATTTAAATAATTAAAACAGATATAAATATTTTGCACCTATTTGTATTAATAATACAATTGTAGCAATATATTTAAAAACTCTATATGCACTTCCCTAGATCAAAGTGAATGTCTTCTTTCTTTTTCTCTCTTCTGTTTTCTCTATTCTGAAGTCTCCAGTGCAGCAATGAAAGCATTGCAGCTTTCATTGCAGCTAGTGGGTATATTTATCACAATCCAGATCTTAGATGCAGATTAGATGTGATAAATTTGCCCAAATCTGCAATGCGATAGTTGAATACATTACAAGGATGTATCAAATATTGCATGCAGGGACAGAGCTTGTGAGAAAGCTCTGTCCCTGCTTTTCCTTTTACTGCAATTCTCAGTGTATTTTTCAGGAAGAATACCCTGTGAGAGTGAATGCGTATGCTCTGCCACTAGCTGCTACCCACACAAGTCCCCCTTGACCCCCCCTTCTCGGCTTACACTTATCTGCTGTCCTAGACTGGTGATCGGGGATCCAGGATGCAGCCAGTCATCTGATCGTGTGCTCCACTGTGACCCCCGGTGCTGTAAAGTGAGATGCCGGCTTCACAGCATCACTTTACTGCACCAGGGATTACAGCCAGTGGCGGATCTTGCCACGGGCAAGCGGTACATTTGCCCGGGGCGCCGCCTTCCAGAGGGCGCCGGCGCCATCCGAAGGGCGCCGCACCAAGGCAAGATCCGCCACTGTGCCCCCCGCAGTGCCCCGCTGTGCCCCCCGCTTTGAAGGGAACCAGACGCGTAGCGTCTAGTTTCCCTTCATTGAGAGGACCTTAGTTGTGCGGTGCGCGATGACATCATCGCGCACCGCACAGCAAAGGTCCTCTCCATGAAGGGAAACTAGACGCTACGGTCTAGTTTCCCTTCATGTAGAGGACCTTTGCTGTGCGGTGTGCGATGACGTCATCGCGCACCGCACAGCATAGTGGCACAGACACTAGGGGTCATAATTGACCTCTAGTGTCTATGCTGTTCTATGGGAGAGACGTAATAACGTCTCTCCCATAGATCGAGGAGAGGAGAGAAGAAGAGCGGCGCCGGCGGAGGAGGTCTGCAGCGGTCTGGATCAGGAACGGGGATGGTAAGTATACTTTTTTTTCTTTTGTTTTTTCTTTCAGCATCGCTACAGGGGGCATAAATGGGGGCGTAACTGACCACGCCCCCATTTGAAGCCACGCCCCTATACTTTTCCCGGGGCACCACAAGGTCAAGAACCGGCCTAAGATTACAGCAGAAGCACAGCGATCAGATGATCAGTTGCCCACACTGGATCATTGATCCTTGGGTGCAGGTAACTATTACTTTTTTTTCAAACTTTTTTTTTACACAGTGATCAGCCTGTGGTCATAACAATGTTGATCACAAGCAGCGTCTCCAAGCTCAGCCTTCACTGCCAGCAGGCAGGGAAGACTGTGCAGAAGTAGGGGAACCGGGACGAAACCCTATTAACGCTATCTGAAGATAGCGTTATTATCACAGTGCCCCCTCTGGTATTTTTTACAATTTCTTTTTTTTTAGTAAATTCCCATGTCAGTTCACAATTCCCATTACAAGTGTGGAATTTGTGATCTGGCTACAAAAAAATGCAAATTTAAGGGCTTGGAGAATTTATCACATTCTCTTCAATTGCCCAGTTAGTACATACTGTACAGGTGATACTAAAGTAATGTGAAAAGTTTGTGAAAAACCATTTTCACATTATTTCAGTAACATTTATTTTAACTATGCCCATAGGAGAAAATAGGATTTTAATTACCTACCAGTTAATCCTTTTCTCGTAGTCCGTAGAGGATACTGGGGATCCACTAGGAGCCATGGGCACTTTAACAATTTGATAGTGTGGGCTGGCTCCTCCATCTATGCCCCTCCTACCAGACTCAGTCTAGGTAACTGTGCCTGACATAGTTTGAGAGAAGGATAGAAAAGGATAGTGGTGAGATACCGAACCAGCACACACAAACAAAAGGAAAGCTAAGCTAACCAAACTTGAAACAGGAACAGCAACAGCTGAACCACCCAACAATACTTAACCAAGTAACAGTGCAGGAAGAACGAAGCACCAGGCTGGCACCCAGTATCCTCTACGGACTACGAGAAAAGGATTTACCGGTAGGTAATTAAAATCCTATTTTCTCTTACATCCTAGAGGATACTGGGGATCCATTTAGTACCATGGAGAAGTAACAAAGCTCCCAAACCAGGTGGGAGAGTGCTGAGGGTCCTGCAGAACGGACTGACCAAACTAAAGGCCAAGGTATCTAACTTATAGAACTTTGCAAATGTGTTTGAACCTGACCAAGTAGCTGCTCGGCAGAGCTGTAATGCCGAGACACCGCGAGTAGCCGCCCAAGAAGAACCCACTGACCTAGTCGTGTGGGCCTGTACAGATTTTGTAATTGGCAATCCTGCTGTGGAATAAGCATGCTGGATAGTAAGCCTGATCCAACGTGCAATTGACTGCTTTGAAGCATGACATCCAATCTTCCTGAGATCGTAAAGCACAAACAGCGAGTCCGATCTCCTGTGACGAGCTGTTCTCTTCACATACATCTTCAAAGCACTCACAACATCCAAAGACTTTGAAGTAACAGAGGTGTCGGTAACAACTGGAACCACAATTGGTTGGTTGATGTGAAATGCATACACCATCTTAGGAAGAAATTGCTGATGAGTCCTGAGTTCAGCTCTGTCCTAGGGACTCTTGTGAGACAGCGCCCCCAGCTCCGACACACATCTTGCTGAAGCCAAGGCCAATAGTGTGACGGTCTTCCACGTAAGATATTTTACATCTACCTCCTGTAACAGATCAAACAAGTCCAATTGGAAGAACTGCAGCACCAAATTGAGATCCCAAGGTGCCGTGGGAGGAAAAAAGGGAGGCTGGATGTGCAGAACCCCATTCAAGAACTTCTGGACCTCAGGGAGAGAAGCCAATTGTTTTTGAAAGAAAATGGAAAAGACAGAAATCTAGACTTTTATGGAGCCCAGACGTAGGCCCACATCCACACCCGACTGCAGAAAAAGCAGGAAACGTCCCAGATGAAATTCCACCACAGAATATTTTCTGCTCTCATACCAAGAGACATTTTTCTTCCAAATATGGTGGTAATGTTTAGATGTTACCCCCTTCCTGGCTTTGATCATAGTCAGGGTGTCCTTTGTCAGGGATGCCTCTCCTGGCTAGAATCAGCCATTCAACTTACATGCTGTCAAACGTAGCCGTGTTAAGTCTTGATAGACGAACGGGCTCTGTTGCAGAAGATCCTCGCGAAGAGGTAGAGGTCACGGATCTTCCGCGTACCAGGCCCTTCTTGGCCAGTCCGAAGCAATGAGAATTTCTTGAACTTTTTTCCTTCTTATTCTTTTCAGAATTCTTGGGATTAGAGGAAGTGTAGGAAACACGTACACCATCTGATAGACCCATGGAATCGTCAGAGCGTCCAACGCCACTGCCTGTGGGTCTCTCGACCTGGAACAATACCGCTTGAGCTTCTTGTTGACATAAGAGGCCATCATGTTGATTTGTGGACATCCCCATCGACGTGTCAAGCACCTGAACACCTCCGGGTGAAGGCCCAACTCCCCCAGGTGCAGGTTGTGTCTGCTGAGGAAGTCTGCTTCCCAGTTGTCTACTCCCGGAATGAAGACTGCCGACAACGCCACAGCGTGATTTTCTGCCCAGAGGGGAATTCTTGACACCTCTGACATTGCTTCTCTGCTTTTCGTTCCGCCCTGTCGGTTTATGTACGTCACTGCCGTAGCATTGTCCGACTGGACCTGAATGGCCCGATCTTGAAGAAGATATGAGAGAAAAATAATCAGGTACCCAAGGCGCAAACACACTTGTGCAGCCACTTGAGAATGTAAGGGCCACTTCACCCTTATAAGGATAAATATACAAAACAAAATACTCATAAAGCGCTCAGTGCTGTTTCATATGAAAATGATACTTAATGTCCATATATGTGTAAAGGGAAAGATCCAACTTCAATATGGCTCATCCTGTTGCAATGTGGGTGATTCTTCTACTCTAGAAGATATCTCATGATGATATGCAATGAAAAATAACAATAACACATCATAGTGTAATAGGTCCTTATAAAGCTGGAGATTAAATTGCCTCAGACAGAATTAAATCCACTAAGCATGGATGGCGTACCCCACTCACAATGGATAAGATAAGTCTCCACACATAAAGGTATCTTTGTCTATATTAAATGGGTGAGCCGTGACAATGGATGCGTACCGTTACTCACTCAGGAATATGCGTTGATCCTCATGTAACGGTTTCTTTATAGACTCTTTTCCACCGCGGCTACCGGCTCCGGCAGCCCCACAACGCCCTTCACAAGACTTTCTCCGATGTCCACTCATAAAAAAATATAAAAAATAAACTGTACAAAAAAATAAACTGTTTATCAAAACATATCAGAAACTGATATACTCCAATAATTTTCTTTGATTGAGTTGCCGTCTGCTTAAATTCAGCATCCCTAAAAGTCTATATGGATGGATATTGCAGTAAACATTCTCATTTTGAACAAGAAGCAATAGGGTAACATACACATTTTTAGAGACAGGGTTATGATAATTCTAGGAAAATTTCAGCAAGAAGTAAAAAAGGATAACTGAGATAAGTTTCATTTTGCAATTATTTTGGCAGACAATTCACATTTATCAAAACTATATTGGGGCTAATTCAGTACGGGTAGCAAATTCTGCTAATTAGCAGAATTTGCTATCCTTTTGGTCACATGCTGAGGGCTGCCCATCGCTGGGCAAGGCTGCCTAGCATGCTGACCGGCGCCTCTCCCCCCTCAACAAGCATAAATTGCGATTGCCGGCACAGCTTAGCCCCATCTTACCCATCGTGGCGGCTGCGTGTGACATCACGCAGCCGCCGTGATCACGCCACCATTCGTGCCGCACCACCCACTGTTCGCAACGGCTGCCCCAGCAACGCTCCGTCTCCTCCCTGGAAACGGAGAATTGCTCCCCCCTCGACCACCTCTGCCTGAATGACAGGTAGAGGCGATCGCATTTTTTCAGCAAAAATTCCAGGTGGATCGCACACTGCGATCCAATCGGAATTAGCCCCATTGTCACTAAATATTGGTCTGTCCACAAAATTGATAACATTTCAGCGAGTGTTTTCTAGAATTCTGGCAAATCAAATTGTATACAGAAGAAAGGCCAAAATTTGGATTTCATTATAGCTCCATCAGTCAGCAGACTTGTAAACTACAGTACTCTAAACTAAATGAGCTCACTAAAGCCGGGGGGCATTTAGTAAATGATGTATATAGCATGCAGACTTACAGAGCAACAACAAGAGAAAAAAATGTATTTCAGTTTCAAAGATCATATCACATGCCACGCTATAAGTGTGGATTATTACTTACATTCAGTGTGTGTCAGGCGTTATAGAACAAAGAGATGGCTTCAGAAAAGACAATAAAAATTCTGTAGCTTATTGGCCGATAATCTTAAACATTCATTACATGTGCACTTGAGTCTCTCCTCTCGTGATTCATGACTGGAGAAAGGTGAAGAAAGTACTTGCATAGAAATCATTGATCTTAATGGCAGAAAGGACTGACAGTGCAGCTGTGCCTTAGAGATGACAGAGAAAGGACAGGAAAAGTAGAACACAATATACTTTCCTCCTTCCCTGGTCCAGATAAAACGTCTGGTATCCGGTCTTTAGGTCGATCTCACATAAGTCGACACTCATTAGGTCAACCACTATTGGTCGACATGCTTTTGGTCGACATTGTCACTAGGTCGACATGGCAAAAGTCGACACCTGAAAATGTCAACATGAGTTTTTCACAAATTTTTTTATTGCTTTTCCATACTATATGATCCACGTGGACTATGATTGGGAATAGTAACCTGTGACAAGCACAGCGGAGTGAGGCGCCTTGTCTGAAGAATGGCGAGCGAACACAGTGCACTAATTGGGGTTCCCGGTCACTTTACGAATAAAATGACACCCCAAAAAATTGAAATCCTCATGTCGACCTTTTCCGTGTCGACCTGATGACTGTGTTGACCTATTTCAGATGTCGACCTAGTCACTGTCGACCAATAGTGGTCGACCTAATGACTGTCGACCTAGTTAGGGTCGACCCAATGAACCACACCCAAAAAATCTGAGTGTGCTGTCAGCCTGTTACTGAGAGACCATCTCTCCACTATTCTCCTGTACTCTATGCAATGTCTTCACTGCTTTTCTTACATCCCCAGAACGGGAGGGGGTTGGGGGTTGGAATCAATTGAAAATAATCTTTAAGTAGCAGCAATTAAGAGACTGTAGCTTGTGATTGGTCCACTGAATTAAACACCCGACTGCCACCATTTACATTTTTTTAAGTTGGTTAACAAAATGTGTATACTGGTCTTGTATTGCAGTATTAAGGGTGTGATTCATAGGTCACATATACTGTACCATTGCAGTGATTCAGTGCACAATGGCTGTGCGAAAGTATACAAATGTTGCAGCTGCTGGGATTTATATGGGGTGTTTGAGATCCTTAGTTTTTCTACAAATACGCAACCCTTGGACCCACATTAGTCAGTAATCGACCTGCCAAGTAACCCTACTGTCATGCCGCATGTGCGTCGGAATTAAGACGCTGGAGCCATTTTGTATGTGTATGGGACTGCAATCTAAAGCGGTGACACGCCCACAAACTGGCTGTGACACAACTGTCTTCGAATTGCCACTCGCCTGTTACTTTCCACAGACAATCCTTGCCAGTCACTTACTTTGAGAATAAATCCTCACTGCGACGCAAGACCATGCCAGCACATGCACATTGCAACTTATACGTATGCGCAATAGCAAAAAAAATGGTCCACTGTGTACACCATTGACATTGGGCCTAATTCAGATGTGGTTGGAGTTAAAGAGCATGCTTCAAAGTACTGGTGTCCGCTACTTTGCGCATGCGCCAGACCACTACAGTGCATGTGCAGTATGGGTTTGTGACGTCAGACGCATATCGGCAGTAGACTGTCAGTGTTTGACAGTCTGCTGCTGTTTGGGGATGGGGACTGGGAGGTTTCAGCAACGGCCTCCATTTCAAAACAGAGTCATGTTGCCGCCTTTGTGGGGGAGTGACAAGGTCAGGATGTCTGTCGGAAGATGGAAATTTCCTGGCCTCTTTGTTGGATCTGCTGCGGACAGCTTGTGTGACCCCATGGGTCACACAGACGGCCAATGGTGTTACAGATGATTCATTGCTGCATCCTAGGACGCAGCTCAGATCAGTAATGCAGCAAGATGTGTGACTCCTGTTGCATTACAATATTAGTGCTCAATGCCGGCTCCAGGCACATACGATGCGAGTTGCTGCGCTGGATGCCAGGATAGTCAGGCATTTAAAATGTGGGGCCAGCTTTCAGGTAATCCTAGCTGGTGGACAGACAGCGGCAGCTTCTGATTGGCTGCTGGACTGCAAGCTTTGATTGGCTCACAAGTCAGCGCCATATTTCAAATGGCCGCCACCTCCCTGCTGGAGACCTGCACTCAGTAAGGGGTAAGAGAGATGCCCACTGCACTGCACTCCCCCTCCCCTCATACACAAGCAGCAGCAGCAGATGCCCAAGCCCAGCAGCAGTAAGCACTACTGGGGGTATTACATGTATCTGGCACTGCTGGGGGTATTATGTGTATCTGGCATTATGTGTAACTGGCACCTCTGGGGGTATTATGTGTATCTGGCATTACATGTAACTGCCACCTCTGGAGGTATTATGTGTATCTGTCACTCCTGGGGGCATTAGATGTTAAAGGCACTGCTGGGGTTATTATGTGTATCTGGCACTACTGGGGGTATTACATGTATCTGGCACTGCTGAGTGTATTATATGTAATTGGCACTACTGGGGGCATTACAGTTTTTATCCAATCATTTCTGGGGGCAGTATGTGTAAGCGGCTATTACTGTGGCCATTATGTGTAAGGCTGTCAATTATGTGTGTAGAGGGGGGTGTGATAATATATTTATATATTTTATAATGTAATATATACAGTAGTTTCAAGGCCACACCCACTTTCCCAGGGGTACACGGCATTGGAGAAATTCACGCTCATGTTAGTAGGGCTGGAGCTGGCCCTATTAGTGCTATTGCTATTGCTTCCATGTAAGGAGCAGCGATAGCAACTCCATCAACATCTGAATCAGACCCATTGCGTCCATCCCTGAATCAGGCCCTAAGTACACAACTGAATTCTAGACTAATATTGAGCAGCATATAAATTGTTAATCATAACTGGAAATGGGGTTACTTTATCTAAAACATGTTTTGTATCAGGGCAGTAGCTAAAGCAGGATAAGAGGGGGGACTCACTCCTAGCCAAATGTTCAACATGTATTGTACAGGATTTAGGGAATTTTAGTTCTTTGTTGGGAAAATCCAACTGTAAACGTTATGTTGAAATGAGTTGAAAACAAAAGGCATTAATGGAAACCTACTTTTTAAAAGTTGGCTGATTCCACCAAAATTTGGTCTGACAATGTGCTAAATGTAATAAACTCTGCTGGAAAGTAGAAATTAGAAAAATGAAAGTGTTTAACCCCTTCGCTTTTGAGGTTTTTCTTACCCTTGTGCTGGGGTAATTTTTTTCACATTTGTTCTTGTCACATTCCAACATCAATATCAATAATTTTTTATACAGTACCCACAAATACTGTACCTTGTTATTAATGGGGCACCGGTGGAGAGGAACCACCTGGACTTGAATGTGGGAACAGCAGGCACATGAGTTAGCAGCAGCTCAGTATAACCTGTGTGATTACCTCTGTGAACTCTCTCTCTCAGTCAAAAAGAGACAACTTCAGCAAGTCGGGGTGGGGTGGAGGACAGTACTTCCCAAAGGTAAGACATTTGTGGACTAATTAGGCTTAATTATACAATTGCTTAATTAGTCAATGAGATTGGGGGGGTCAAGAGGTCCTCAAGCAAGTCCTGACATTTTTTTCCTTAAAATAGTCATTTTAAGAAAAATTGGACTTGCTCTGGGGCTCCAGAAAAAGAGACTTTCTATAGAAATTGTTGCGCCTAATTTTCTCTTCTGTAATCGAATACGAAAAACCTCTCAGTTGAAAGAAAAATCCAGCACACAGGGTTTTTCAAAATATCACCAGTAATTGAATATGTCCAGACTAGATTCTGGGATATTTCTAAGACCTTCTAACTTTGTTTACTCCAGCCTCAACCAGTCTTGCCCAGAGGTCCCAGTCCATAGTCCAAACAAGACAGAAATCCTGACACAGCTTTCTTCATACATGCCACCCCTGAGGCTAATTCTAAGTAACATACACGTTGGTCACAACCAATTCTATTCTTGGCCTTTGTATACTGTATATCACATGGCATGTCAGGTTTCAAAATTACAGTATTGTGGTAATTTTCTAGTAGCTTTGCTTTAATAACCCAAAATAATGTCAAATAGTCACAATTTCACCACTTCATACTTTTCCCCGTAAATCTGTTTAATCGTATGTACAATCAATTATATTTTGTTGGGATTTGGGATATTTTGTATCTTGGATACATAATGGATTTAAATTATTAAATAATACTAAATACTAAATATGTAAAGACTTTGATATGTTATATCCTCATTTTATATTACAAATGTGATATTATGATTAAGTTAATTAATCTGTTATAGCAGGCCCTATTTTAATGTGGTTTTATGTCATTCTTTATTTTTAATAATTAACAGAGGAACACTAAAACACACAAGTACAGTATATTCACGTGTGTACGTCTAAGTGCAGATAAACCAGATATATTTTTCCATTAAATAAAATATTTGAAAAGTGATTTTCAGTTATGTAGTTATATGTTGAAATTGGTTTTGGAGTTTAAATGGTTTTACCTCTTAAACATGTTTTTTTTTTCATATAAGTTATGTTTTCTGGAGAACTTAAGATTTCACAATTGTGCAATACTGTCGTTCACAGAGCAAGCAGATTTCATACGTTGTGCTAAATGGCCAGTTTACAATACAGTACATTTCATATTCTACAGTGGGCAGCGGGAATGGCAAATCCCTCTTGCAATATATAGCTTATTTCTCCAGCAGAGCAGTCTTTTAACGATGCACAAGAAAAAGGCATTGTGTTGTGTGTTACTCATACTCAGCAGAGACCATTCTCATTAGTTTCCTGCCTAGACACATGGAAACAATCTGTGGTTTACCCTCCTGAGCGGAATCAGATTCTTAGAAATTGTGGGCCATTTCCAGAGCCAAATCTTGGGGAAACCTTATCAGTCTGTTTTTCTTGCATTGTGCTTCAGGAATATTGGTGCTGATGTGAAAATTACAGACGAGCCACACCCTTAATGTGTAGTCTAGCACTTGTTGATGTTAGTAAAAGAGTACTGTGATAGGACTACTCAAGGTATACTTCCACAGGGCATATCCACATTGCGCTGGAAAGCTGATATTCTAAATCTATGCTGTCAGAAATGAAGAAAAGACTGCTTACTGTGTGGTAGGATCAGACTGTACTGATTATGCCGTGTAAACACCACTATGCATGCGCTGTGCTGCATGTGATTAATTCCAAGGGTACTGAACATATAGGCATGGATTAACATTTTGTGCCTCCCTAAACCACTTTTTGTGTGCTGCCCTTGACCTTTGTGTTGTCATTGTACACCGCAGTTGAAACCATAATTATATCCTGATTGTACAAAGGATGTCATTCCGAGTTGATTGTAGCTGTGCTAAATTTAGCACAGCTATGATCATTCACACTGACAAGCAGGGGGACGCCCAGCACAGGGCTAGTCCACCCCGCATGTCAGTGCCGCCCCCCCCCCCCCTCAGAAGTGCAAAGACATCGCACAGCGGCGATGCCTTTGCATTTCAAGAGTAGCTCCCAGCCAGCGCAGCTTTAGCGTGCTGACCGGGAGCTACTCGTCATTCCCCGGCCCGCAGCGGCTGCGTGTGATGTCACACAGCCGCCGCGGCCCACCCCCCTAACGGTCCGACCATGCCTGCGTTGACCGGACCGCTCCCACCAAACGGTGGCTTAACGTCGTCGTCCAGACCCCTCCCGCCCAGCGACCGCCTCTATCTCAGAGGCGATCGCTAGACAACGACGGCTGCCATGCACCGGGCGCACTGCGGTGCCGGCGCATGCGTAGTTCCAACCCAATCGCTGCGCTGCAACATACTGCAGCCAGCGATCGGGTCGGAATGACCCCCAATATGAGTAAATGGAAACAATTAGTCCCTAACTGAGCCAATGATTAAATGTTTACAATATTTATATTATAAATTATTTCCCTACAAGACAGAACTGAGAAATGCCTATGACCAAATCCAGACCTGTGAACTTAGAGAAGGTGCTGCAGTCCTCCAAACATGGGTTGTATTAAATTGTATCATATTAAAATAATTAAGAAAATGAATGTATATTAGCGCTTGACATACAGTATGTAGTCCTATTCAAAGGGCCGTTGAGACATCCATGGGACCTAGGTACTGAGGGGGAGTGGTCAAATCTGGGAGTACATCCTTCCAAAAAAATTAAAGTAAGATACAGCACTATGGGGGTTATTCAGGATGGATCGCAGGAGCGATCCTCAGCACTGTTTCCCAATAATTGCAGGACCTGTTCTAAGCATGTGCAAAACGGGTCTTGCGATTGCATTGCAGTATTGTGAATGCCTCTGCCTAACTGACAGGCATAGACATTTGGTGGGTGAGATGGCGGTGGCTTCCGTTCTCCGAGAATAATGAGGCGAAGGACTGCATCGTGAGACCTTGGCCTTGCAAGCCACCCTGCTACACACAGACTGAGTAAGCTAAGGCTTACTCAGCTTGCCGTTGCAGATGATCATCGCAATTGATGGTATCGATATTTGATCCCAGACTGCAACTCCGTTATACCTGTATAACGGAAATCTACCTCCCCCGACCCTTATTGACTGGTTTCAAAGAAAAGAATTGTATTGATCTATGGATGACATCATAATATTTTCTCCAGATAAGTATCGGACTATCCCATGGCAGGAATTTTGGGACTTATTTATTTATGTATTTATTTATTGTTTGGTGCCCCAGTGGTGATCTCTTTTCTAAAGGTGCATACACACGGTGCGACCTGTGCGGCGGCCGATACTGACTATATTGACGCCAGAGGCATGAGCTCCGATATAGACAGTATTGGCCCTGTCTGCACCCATTATATTTCACTACGATGCCGATCCCGCGGGACCGCACATCGTCATCGCAAGGTGCATATACATGGTGCGATATGCACTATATTTACTTCCGATATGGACTATATTGTCCATATCGGAGGTAAAATCTCACCGTGTGTATGCACCTTTACCTTATCTAAATACCCTCACTTCTTTTCTTGTTGTTCTCCTTTCTTGGTCTCTCTATCTTTTCTCTACTCCCTTCTATATTTTGTAACGTGTTCTTCTGGGGTTTTTTTTTTGTTCTTTTGAATCTGTTGCTATACCATGGCTATTAGTATATTTTTATATTCTACTTACATGCCATGGTGTATACTGCAGTTGTTTGCTTTTGTCCAACTATACAAAATTTTTCAATAAATGTTACTTGCGTAAAAGAATAATTAAATAAAAATGAAAAAAAATTCTAATACATTCAATAAAATAATGATTTTATTATGTTTGTCTTAGGAAAATATGTTTTGTTCAAATAATCAATCACTTTTTCTTGTAATGATCCCATGCATCACCTTCCTGAGATGGAGGTAGCTATAGAAGGACCACATTGCTACAAGTCCACCACAGAGAGATACCTCCACCACAGAGAGACACTGCACTTGGCAAATATCGTTAGTAAAATCTAAAATATGGAATTTAATATATCACTGTTTTTGCTTGATAATAATAAAGCCCTTGTGCTTTAATGAAATAGTAGTTGAATTTATGTTATTTGTCATTATTTGATATATTCAAAGCAGTTATTTTACCTAGCTCTACTTATTTTAACACCAGTGATATGGTACTATGAGTCCTATTTCATTTCATGTAAATGTTTTTTTATAATGTTGGTGCTATATAAATATAATATATACATTTTTAGTTATGTACAAAATAATTGAAACACCTGGAAAAATTATAGGACACATATAAATTCAACACAAGGTTTCTTACAGGTGTTGTTTTTATGACCATCAAGCAAATAATATCCAAGTATAATTAAGGTCATGAATATAAATGCTAGTTGTTAAGTGGTATGGCCTGCAAGAGGGAATCTTAGTGGCCTTTTGAGAAGGGTGGTTGTTCTGGCAAGTTTTGCAGACGTTCCAGTCAAGAAGTTGCAGATGGTTTCAAGATCAGCTGTTTCTAAGGTAATATTGGCATTTAACTCTAGCCAACATCAGTATAACAGAAGAACATATCTGTATCCAAAGACTGTTTTGCAAGTTTAGACAAAGAGCCTCATATCACTAATCTGCAGTTTTGCTGATCGTTGGGAGTGAGAACCCACCAGAGCTATCTCCTGTATTAGGGAAACTAATGCTGAAGAGTACAGTACATTTATTAGTAATTGGGAAAACATGCTGTCTGTGCTGTCAGCAATGAGGAAATGGCTGATCACTGTGTGGTAGGATCAGACTGTATTGATTATGATGTGCAGAGCAGAACGGAACTTGTATTGGAAAATAGCTGTCATATATCAAATTAATCAGCAGTCTCCTCGTGCATCCTACCCGCATTGCGTTGCAGCTTAGGCGCATTTTCTGCAAAATAAGAAGAAAATAAGATGGCTGACGCTAGAAGATTCTCACATGACCTGGCATGCCAAGAGGTGTGACTGGAGCAAAGATGCATGAGGACATATCTGTATGCACTTCTGTTTTACTTACTTTGCAAATGTGAATGATATTTTCAAATATTGGTTTACTTTTTTATATACAGTCACATGCAGTGCCAGATTAAGGTACAAATGGGCCTGGAGCTGAAATGTATGAAGGGCCTATTGTGTGTTGCCACCGTCGGTGTGACAAGTGATGGGGGGCGTGCGATCAGTGTTTTGGGGGTGTTGTCTGTACAGGGGATGTGGATTGTGCCATGGGGTGTGACTAGCAACTACTATACCTTCAAAAACCTCAATTTCTCACCATTTTTTGCTTATACCAGTGCTTCTCAAACTGTGTGCCGTGGCACCCTGGGGTGCCTCGGGGTACTTGCAGGAGTGCCCTTCAGGGCCGGATTAACAATAAGGCGGATGGAGCTGCAGCTCCAGGCCCCCCATTGAAAATAGGCCCACAGAGTTCCCTTCCAGTGCAGCCAGTGATGACAGGAAAAAAAAATCCTGTCATCAGCAGCAGTAGCAGCAACAGACTCACCTCCTTGCCGCCCAGTCACACATCCACCCACAACCGGCCGACTGAAGTCCCAACCACCCGTGGGCTTACATATCCAAAACTAGCTGCCACAGTCTGAATGTGCCCGAGGCTCCGCCCCCGGATCCGTCCGAGGCCCCGCCCCCATCCCGGCCCGAAGCTCCGCCCCCGCATCCGATGTTACACAGTCTTGTGTGGAGCAGCACAAACTGTACAACCAGACCCTCCAACGTGACCCGCCCCACTAGGTACAAAATGCTCTGTTCCTGGACTTCCCTCTTAATTTATGATTTCCATCACCTGTGTTGAACTAGTTACATGATAAGAAAGCTGTTTCTTCACAGGTGATGGCAATAATAAATTAAGAGGGAAGTCCAGAAACAGAGCATTTTGTACCTAGTGGGGCGGGTCATGTTGGAGGGTATGTACAACAGTACAGTAGAAGAGCAAGGTAGGTGCTGCAGTGGTCACAATGTCAACACATACATGTATTAAGTAAGAGGAATGGGAGCATAGCTTTATTATATTATAAAAGGAGGGGGGGGGGAGAAACAGGCAGCTCATGTCATAGAAATATATAAGGGGGGTGGTTAGTGGGCATACGTTACATACACATATAAGGAGGAACAGGGCTAAAAGTTCAATATAAAGATATAAAGGGGGTCAGGAGGCACAACTTAAATATAAAAGGGAGGATATAGGTACAATGTAAATATATATATAAATATATATATATATATATATATATATATATAATGGGGGTAGGTGACATCATAACTAAATATGTAAGGGGGCATGTCGCATAAATGAATAAAAGAACATATTACCATCAGTATAAACCGCTGCACCTGTGTATAATGCTCACATGTATATACCGCTGCACCTGTGTATAATGCACACATGTATATACCGCTGCCCCTGTGTATAATGCCCACATGTATATACTGCTGCACCTGTGTATAATGCCCACATGTATATACTGCTGCCCCTGTGTATAATGCCCACATGTATATACCGCTGCCCCTGTGTATAATGCCCACATGTATATACTGCTGCACCTGTGTATAATGCCCACATGTATATACTGCTGTACCTATGTATAATGCCAACATGTATATACCGCTGCCCCTGTGTATAATGCCCACATGTATATACTGCTGCCCCTGTGTATAATGCCCACATGTATATACCGCTGCACCTGTGTATAATGGCCACATGTATATACTGCTCACCTGTGTATAATGCCCACATGTATATACTGCTGCACCTGTGTATAATGCCCACATGTATATACTACTGCACCTGTGTATAACGCTCATATGTATATACTGCTGCGCCTGTGTATAACGCCCACATCTATATACTGCTGCACCTGTGTATAATGCCCAAATGTATATACTGCTGCACCTGTGTATAATGCCCACGTATATGTACTGCTGCACCTGTGTATAATGCCACGCATATATACTGCTGCGCCTGTGTTTAATGCCGACATGTATATACCGCTGCGCCTGTGTATAATGCACACATGTATATACTGCTCACCTGTGTATAATGCCCACATGTATACACTGCAGCACCTGTGTATGATGCTCACATGTATATACTGCTGCGCCTATGTATAACGCCCACTGTATATACTGCTGCACCTGTGTATAATGCCCACATGTATATACTGCTGCACCTGTGTATAATGCCCACATGTATATACTGCTGTGCCTGTGTATAATGGGGGTCATTCCGACCCGTTTGCACGCAGCGGTTTCTCGCTGCGGTGTGAACGGGTACGGAATGCGCATGCACGGCGGCCGCAGTGCGCGTGTGCAACGTTGCGGGTTACGTCGCGTCTACTGAAGGAAGCCGTCGCAGAGCCGACCGCAAAGAAGATTGACAGGAAGAAGGCGTTCCAAGGCGGATCCGGACTGTTGGCTGCCGTTTTCGGGGAGTGGTAAGGAAAACGCAGGCGTGTCCAGAAGAACGGAGGGCGGATGTCTGACGTCAGAGGCGGCTTCAGCATCGCAGGGATCGTCGCACAGGGTAAGTATGTCCAGGGCTGGTCTAGTTTTACGTGAAATTTTTTTAGCTTAGCAGGGCTACAAAAGCGATCGCAGCCCTGCTAAGCTAAAATACATTCCCCCATAGGCGTGTACTAGTTGATCGCAGTAGCAGCAAAAAGTTGCTGGCTGCGATCAACTCTGAATGACCACCTATGCCCACATGTATATACACTGCTGTTTCTGTGTATAATGCCCACATGTATATATACTGCTGCACCTGTGTATAATGCCACATGTATATACTGCTGCTTCTGTGTATAATGCCCACATGTATATACTGCTGCATCTGTGCCCACATGAACCCTTGGGCTCATTTATTGTGTGTAAATCTGTCTCTGGTACTAGCCAGTGCTGCCTCAGCCATTTTTCTCACCGCACATCCCTGGTGGTAGGGCACATACTGTAGATTATAAGCTTCACTGGGGCAGGGACTGATGTGAATGGGCAAACACTTTCTGCAAAGCGCTGTGGAATATGTGTGAGCTATATAAATAACTGGTAATAATGTTAATAATAATTTTTCATGGCCTGCATTGAGCAGGAAAAAACACCAAAGTGCAAGGAGTGTGTGTTGTGTATGACGACGGGGAGCACTGGCTATGGCTTGATAGCTACTCCCCCACCCCCACACTTGTTGCTCAAAGAGTCATAAACTGCTCACCTGTAGATGCCTGGGCGTAGAAAAAGTGAATTACCAGAGAGAGTCCAATGTTACTTTATTAACCTAATTTGTGTTTCCAGAGCGAGCTTATTTAATAACCAGTATTAGCATTCCGGCAGACTTTGAAAAAATAGTTTTCAAGGAGCACCATTTTCTTATTTCTCTTATTTTTCACACTGGCTGCGCTGCCTGCAGGGCTAGAGAGGGCACGCATGGAAACGTGAGGAGGAGCGGCTGCAACACTGTAGACCTGTTCTCTCTTACATTTACTGAGCATCACGGCTGTAAAGTAAGGAGGGTGATGAAGGAAAGGTCGGTCCAGAATGTGAGGGATGGAGCAGAGTAATGGAGGAGAGGAGGTGACGGTGTGTGATGGATGGAGCAGAGTGATGGAAGAGAGGACAGGGCCGGAGTGTTAGTGATGGAGGAGAGGAGGTGCCGGAGTGTTAGTGATGGAGCAGAGTGATGGAGGAGAGGAAGGGCCAGAGTGTGAGGGATGGAGCAGAGTGATGGAGGAGAGGAGGGGCTGGAGTGTGAGGGATGGAGCAGAGTGATGGAGGAGAAGAGGTGCCGGAGTGTGAGGGATGGAGCAGAGTGATGGAGGAGAGGAGGGGCTGGAGTGTGAGGGAAGGAGCAGAGTGATGGAGGAGAGGAGGGGCTGGAGTGTGAGGGATGGAGCAGAGTGATGGAGGAGAGGAGGGGCTGGAGTGTGAGGGATGGAGGAGAGTGATGGAGGAGAGGAGGGGATGGAGTGTGAGGGATGGAGGAGAGGAGGGGCTGGAGTGTGAGGGATGGAGCAGAGTGATGGAGGAGAGGAGGGGCTGGAGTGTGAGGGATGGAGCAGAGTGATGGAGGAGAGGAGGGGCTGGAGTGTGAGGGATGGAGCAGAGTGATGGAGGAGAGGCTGGAGTGTGAGGAATGGAGCAGAGTGATGGAGGAGAAGAGGTGCCGGAGTGTGAGAGATGGAGAAGAGTGATGGAGGAGAGGAGGGGCTGGAGTGTGAGGGAAGGAGCAGAGTGATGGAGGAGAGGAGGGGCTGGAGTGTGAAGGATGGAGCAGAGTGATGGAGGAGAGGAGGGGCTGGAGTGTGAGGGATGGAGGAGAGTGATGGAGGAGAGGAGGGGCTGGAGTGTGAGGGATGGAGCCCCGTCCTGGATCAGGCTGCAGGACGATGGATTAAACAAGAAGACGTAGAACAATTAAGCACCACAAAGAGATACAAGTAAAAGTCTATTTATATTTTGGACAGTATTTAACCCTTTTGTTGCCCTATGACTGGTGGTGGTGGTGGTGGTGGTGGAACAGGTGGACTACTTACTATAATTCACTTTTCTGACAAGGGACTGATACTTGTAGTGGGGGCAGAGGCGTAGTGTGGAGACATGACACCCGGAGCAGGGTCATGTCACGGTGCCCTCACCCACCACCACACACACATACATACATACATACATACATACATACATTCACACACATTTAGGCACATACATACATAAACACACACATATACTCACACATACTGTATACAAAGATATATATACACAAACACATACATGTATACACATTGGGGGTCATTTCGAGTTGTTCGCTCGTTGACGATTTTCGCAACAGAGCGTTTAATGCAAAAATGCGCATGGTACGCAGTGCGCATGCGCTAAGTATTTTAGCACAAAACTTAGTAGATTTACTCACGTCCGAACAAAGAATTTTCATCGTTGAAGTGATCGGAGTGTGATTGACAGGAAGTGGGTGTTTCTGGGCGGAAACTGACCGCTTTCTGGGAGCGGAAAAACGCAGGCGTGCCAGAATAAAACGCGGGAGTGTCTGGAGAAACGGGGGAGTGGCTGGCCGAACGCAGGGCGTGTTTGTGACGTCAAACCAGGAACGAAACGGGCTCAGCTGATCGCAGTGTAGGAGTAAGTCTCGAGCTACTCAGAAACTGCTAAGAAATTTCTATTTGCAATTCTGCTAATCTTTCGTTAGCAATTCTGCTAAGCTAAGATACACTCCCTGAGGGCGGCGGCCTAGCGTGTGCAATGCTGCTAAAATCTGCTAACGAGCGAACAACTCGGAATGAGGGCCATTAGCACACAGACATATACACTCACATTTACACACAAACACATTTACACACAGACATATACACATAAACACACAGTAACTATACACAGACATATAAACACAGTATACACACAATAATTCTCACCAAGTGGGCAGCAGCAGAGCAGCTACTCGTTCCAGCCTAGATGGCCGGAGCTTCTATGTTATTGACAGGCTGGACCTCCGTGGGTAGAAGGAAAGGACTGAGGAAAGGGAATGGGTGGCCACCACACTGCCTGCATGTTCCAGATCACTGAAAGCAGATCCCTGACAGCCAGGAAAGTTCTTCTGACAAGCCTTCAAATCTCCCCTCTTCCCTAACAACACACCACACTGCACTGCACTGGACTCTCTGCACTGTGCCATCAGTGATATGCAACATGCAGGCAGTGTGGTGGCCACCCCTTCCCTCTCTTCTAGTCATCTCCTCCAACCACTGCCCGTGATCGCGGCTCTCAGCTGTGCAGTGAGCCGGCACCTTCTGTCCCCAGCGGCACCTGGAGCTCAAGCTCCACTTGTTCCACCCTCCCTACGCCCCTGAGTGGGGGAGTTATTTCACTAATAGTGGGGTCTCTGTGCACCTGCCAACAACCATGACAATGCATCTCAACAGCAATGCACAAGTCACAGAAACACAATATAAACATACATTTTACACAATGAAATGATCCCAGAGTAACACTATACTGAATTAGAGAGAAAAGCTCCTGAGTTCTGCAAACACACATTCTTACTGTTTCATAGATTGTTGTTAGTGGCACCACCACTGCATTGTTGTATGCAGCAGCTGTGCTAAAATATACAAACATCACAAGAGGCATCTTAAGTAAAACTACTTCCATTGGAGACTTCATTGATCAGATGGCTGTGTCCAAAGATGATGCAGCATCTGATCCTCTGCGTGAACATTGGACTTCTGAGTAACCCTCAGGTTAGTCAGGATGTCTTGCAGAATCACGCTGTCTGGCCCAGGGAAGCTGTGTCCAAGGATGCAGCCGCTAGTTTCAGCACATCCATAAAACAGTATAACACGTCCCCATTTTCTGGAACACTTCACATCGTAGCCCCCAAACGCCAGCAGCATATCAATCATGCTATGGCTTTTGAGTCATTATGACCAATGCTGCATAACCAATGTTTCCATTCGTAGTGCGGCTCTTGCGCTGGTCATTAAACATTTGAGATTTGCATAAACATTGGATTCACATAAATTTCTGAATCAGGCCTGGAGATACTGTCTTAACTTGGGACTGACAGAGCGGGGAACGTCTAGCGAGGAAGATTAGCCACGCAGCTGCACTCAAAATGGATTGTAGCGGGGAGAGCCTATGTTTGGGATGAACAGTCAGGAGACTATTACAATAATCAATGCGGGAGATAATGGGGGTCATTCCGAGTTGATCGCACGCTGCCGATTTTCGCAGCGCAGCGATCAGGTTACTACTGCGCATGTGTTTGCACCGCAATGCGCATGCGCGTCGTACGGGTACAAACAGCATCGTTGCTGGGCAATGCTTCTAGCGACTAATCCATTTGCACGGGTGATTGCAAGGAGATTGACAGAAAGAGAGCATTTACGGGTGTCAACTGACCGTTTTCTGGGAGTGGTAGAGAAAACGCAGGCGTGTCCAGGCGTTTGCAGGGCGGGCGTCTGACGTCAATTCCAGGACCAGACTGGTTGAAGTAATCACAAGGGCTAAGTAAGTTTAGACCTACTCTGAAACTGCAAAAAACTTTTTCGTCCCGTTTGGCTGTACATGCGATCGCACACTTGCAAAGCGAAAATACACTCCCCCGTGGGCGGCGACTATGCATTTGCACGGATGCAAAAAGTAGCTAGCGAGCGATCAACTCGGAATGAGGGCCAATGAGAGCACGGATTAGAGTTTTTGCTGTGTCTTGTGTAATGCCTGCTACACATTACCCCACCCGCTGCCGAGCTGCTTGACGGTGGATACGGCCGACGAGCGACACAGCGGCGGGGGAAGGGAGGGGTCAGTGACGGGGGGAGTGGAGGTTCTTCACTCCCCCTGTCACCCAACTCCATAGCAGTGCATGCTAATATGGACGAGATTGTCCATATTGGCCTGCATGCATAAGCAACGGGGCACCAATGATGAACGAGCGCAGGGCCGCACATCGTTCATCATTGGTGCCTACACACTGAACAATATGATTGCGTTCTCATTCATTAATAAACGAGAACGTTCATATCGTTCAGTTATATCACCCAGTGTGTAGGGCCTATATGATATGGTCATATTTTGTATATATTTCTTAGATGTATGTAGCATGATATTGAGAAAGATTGAATGTGGAGAACAAAGGACAGTTCAGAGTCAAGAATGATACCTAGGCAGCGTATATATTGTATTTGTATGTTGTATATATACAATAATATAATTTAATATATATTTTTTTGATTTTTCTACTTCTCCCCGGCTTTGCTTAGGGTTATGTCACATGAGCTCCAGCATTTCTGTGCTATAAGAAAAATGTGTTAATGTGTGCGGCCACCTCGTACTCTAATCTAGGTAGAAAAGATGCATTGGTTGCCTTAACACAAGACCCCATGCACATGTGCAGTGCCGCCGAGAGAGCGGGGAGTGGGTACACTGGGCCCAGGCCTGTTGGGGGGACCCAGGGCCCGCTGCCTCCCCCTTCCCCAATGTAGACAGTGCCACCGCTGGCAGAGAAAGGACACTGCACAGCTGTCAGCACCCCTGCATGTGTGACACCAGCCTGATCAGTATTGGTATTGAGACAATACATGGCATTTGGACAACCAGCAGGAGAGAAGAAAGCCTCTTACCTTCACAGCCGGGGTACCAGCACATGTCATCATGGGCGTATCTACTGTTTGGCGAGGAGGGCACTCACCAGGGGCACCGGCCGAGAAGGGGCGCTGCCTGGCTGTGCCACCCGCGGCAGCCCAGTGCCGTATTAAGGGGTGGGGGCCTGGGGGTAAGCACCCCGGGCCCCCCTTTTTAAAAGGGTCCCCAGTCGGCTCACCTTAACAGCAGTGCAGCAGTGGATTGCAGAGCATGGAGACAAGGAGACACTGGCGGGCGGGGAATGGATCCGCATGTGAAACAGCCTGACAGGTCAATGAAGCGAGTAGCGATGACAGATGGCGCCGTATGCAGCCATGTATAGCGCCACCTCCTGCTGCTGCCTGTTTCACTGGTCTGTCAGGCTGTTTCATGTATGGCTGCCCACCCACCAGCACCTCCCGCTCCTTTAGCTGCTGTGTAAGAGCCCTGTACAGAAGGAGAGAGAGAAAGCCGTGTTAAGGTATCTTAAGCTGCCGCTGGTCTTCCGGTTGGGCCAATGCGGGGACTGTGTCTCCGGGACAGAGAAGCAGCCCATGTGCTGTGTGATAACTGGTCTTGGTCTGGGAGCTTGACTCGAGTGAGCGCTGCACTGGGTGTTACTACGTGGGGAGGAAAGGGAAGGGGAGTGTGTATTGCAGTATCCCCTTCAGTGTCCCTGCCCTCACCCACCCTATAACTCCCCCTCAGTATCCCTGCCATCACCCACCCTATAACTCCCCCTCAGTATCCCTGCCCTCACCCTCCCTGTAACTCCCCCTCAGTGTCCCTGCCCTCACCCTCCCTATAACTCCCCCTCAGTGTCCCTGCCCTCTCCTGTAACTGCCCCTCCCCCTCCCTGTAACTCCACCTCAGTATCCCTGCCCTCAGCCTCCCTGTAACTCCCTGTCAGTGTTCCTGCCCTCACCCACCCTATAACTCCCCCTCAGTATCCCTGCCATCACCCACCCTATAACTCCCCCTCAGTATCCCTGCCCTCACCCTCCCTATAACTCCCCCTCAGTGTCCCTGCCCTCACCCTCCCTATAACTCCCCCTCAGTGTCCCTGCCCTCACCCTCTCCTGTAACTCCCCCTCAGTGCCCCTCCCCCTCCCTGTAACTTCACCTCAGTATCCCTGCCCTCAGCCTCCCTGTAACTCCCTGTCAGTGTTCCTGCCCTCACCCCCCCTATAACTACCCCTCAGTGTCCCTGCCCTCACCCTCCCTATAACTCCCCCTCAGTGTCCCTGCCCTCACCCTCTCCTGTAACTCCCCCTCAGTGCCCCTCCCCCTCCCTGTAACTCCACCTCAGTATCCCTGCCCTCAGCCTCCCTGTAACTCCCTGTCAGTGTTCCTGCCCTCACCCACCCTATAACTCCCCCTCAGTATCCCTGCCATCACCCACCCTATAACTCCCCCTCAGTATCCCTGCCCTCACCCTCCCTATAACTCCCCCTCAGTGTCCCTGCCCTCACCCTCCCTATAACTCCCCCTCAGTGTCCCTGCCCTCAGCCTCCCTGTAACTCCCTGTCAGTGTCCCTGCCCTCACCCTCCCTATAACTCCCCCTCAGTGTCCCTGCCCTCACCCTCTCCGGTAACTCCCCCTCAGTGCCCCTCCCCCTCCCTGTAACTCCACCTCAGTATCCCTGCCCTCAGCCTCCCTGTAACTCCCTGTCAGTGTTCCTGCCCTCACCCACCCTATAACTCCCCCTCAGTATCCCTGCCATCACCCACCCTATAACTCCCCCTCAGTATCCCTGCCCTCACCCTCCCTATAACTCCCCCTCAGTGTCCCTGCCCTCACCCTCCCTATAACTCCCCCTCAGTGTCCCTGCCCTCACCCTCTCCTGTAACTCCCCCTCAGTGCCCCTCCCCCTCCCTGTAACTCCACCTCAGTATCCCTGCCCTCAGCCTCCCTGTAACTCCCTGTCAGTGTTCCTGCCCTTACCCTCCCTATAACTACCCCTCAGTGTTCCTGCCCTCACCCTCCCTGTAACTCCCCCTCAGTGTCCCTGCCCTCACCCTCCCTGTAACTCCCCGTCAGTATCCCTGCTCTCACCCTCCCTATAACTCCCCCTTAGTGTTCCTACCCTAACCTTCCCTGTAACTCTCCCTCAGTGTCCCTGCCCTTACCCTCCCTGCAACTCCCCGTCAGTGTACCTGCCCTCACCCTCCCTATAACTCCCCCTCAGTGTTACTGCTCTCAGCCTCCCTATAACTCCCCCTCAGTGTCCCTGCTCTCAGCCTCCCTGCAACTCCCCATCAGTGTCCCTGATCTCAGCCTCCCTGCAACTGAGGGAGGGGGGGGGCTTGCCAGTCCCTGATTTTTCTTATTTTGCCATGGGCGCTCGGGCCCCTAGATACACACCTGTGTGTTATACCACCTTTGGGAGCCCCTCACCCTCTTCAGCAGCTTTCTGCCTATCCTGATGACATACAGCAAGTATTTCACCATTCAAACAGTGCCCAAGATGCCTCTTTTGTGTAAGGGGCAGGTGAGGTTTATCTGCCCGCAGGGCACAAACCAGGGTCCTCCTGTGTCAGGGTCTGCAAAAAGATGCTGCTCTCAGCTGATTTGAAGTGTTGGAGCAGGCTATCAGTCCCTTGGTTCAGGGGCAGGCTATCCTCAGCAGCAGCAGCCAGAGCCGGCGCTACCATTAGGCAGCTTTAGACAGCTGCCTAAGAGCGCCGGCACCTGAGGGGGTGGCTGTGAGGCTAATGGCATCATAAGGGTGTCTCTCAAAGAGAAATCCTTATTTTACTTATCGTTGGTGGTGGCCATGGTTTGCATAACAAGCGGCCGGCATTCCCGCACCTCCCAGCTGCTGTCTGGCTGAGTCTGCAGACATGTCATAGTCTGGTGCAGCGCAGCCAGCAGCAGCAGTGTCCTGTGTCCGCCCCCCTTTCCTTCTCTGAACAGTGAGTGGCTGCTCCCTTCCCCGGTACAAGCCACCAATGTTCTCCTTCCCATCCTGAGGCTCCTCTTCCTCCTCTGAGGCTCCGCCCTTTTTTGCTCCTTCGGCCCTGACTGTCTTTCCTGAGCTTGCCCTGCTCATAGTCCTCTATAGTTCTATGGGGGGACCATGATGACTGTCAGGAAACTACAGGACCTCCTTCAAGCAGAGGTAAGTATCTTATGGTGATTTTTACTGTTATCTGGGGTTTATTAATATAATCTGAGGAGGTGGGTATTGCAGTAATATTATGTGGGGTGGGGGTGAAGTACTATTATGGAGTCATGCATTCATGTTTTATTTTGGTATATTGTAGTTATTTGTGGGTGACAAAGTTATGTGTGGGGGAGGGGGGGGGAGGGGAGGCTGTGCTAATATTTTGCACAGCCTCTCTGCCTAGTGTAATTCAAAGAGCGGGTTACTGTGGAGGAGTCCCTGACTTCCCCAGCGGCACCCCTGCTCTGTGCCTGAATCGCATCACCATACTTTTTTATGATGAGTGCGATTCATGAAGGAGCCGAAAGCTCTGCTTTCCGCTTCTCCATGGAGTTCAGGTTCTCCATCTCAGGATGGTGTAACCTGAACTGCGGTGCCGAGATGGCAGGGAAGCTCAATGCTTTCCTGCTCTCTGCTCGCACCCGGTGCTGGCTCCACTGCGGCCTGCCAGGAGGTCAACAGGCGGTACATGTGCAGAGAGAATCGCCGGCTGACTCCGCACATTGGAGAGGGGACTGCCTAGAGAAGACGTCACCGCTGGACCCATGGATTCCGCAGCGCTTCGTCGAAGGCTGAGTATACATGAATTGCTACTTATTACAGCTATACATCAAAGCGATGTGATGTATAACGATAAGTAACAATTCAGTTTTCATTTTCTTAATGAATAGACCCCTCAGTAACAAGGCCCAGGTGCAGCACAGAGGAGGCAGGATATGGGTGATGGGATGGGAGGTACGCGGCATAGAGGAGCCGGGATACAGATAATGGGTTGGGTGGTAAGCGGCACAGAAGAGCCGGGATATAGGTGATGGGATGGTGGGAAGTGGCACAGAGGAGCCGGGATACAGATGATGGAATGGGGGGGAAGCTGCAAATAGGACCCGGGGCACAGGTGACACAATGGGAGGAGGTGACACAGAGAAGCCGGGATACGGGGGATAGGGTTGTGGGGAAGCGTCACAGAGGAACCGGAACACAGGTGACGGGATGGGAGAAATGGCACAAAGAAGACAGAAACAGGTGATGGGATAGGGGAAGCCAGTGGCGGAACTAGAGAATGGTGGGCCCAGGTGCAACAATATGCATTGGGCCCCCTCCCATATTAAAAACAGGGAAATGGCGTCGCCCAAAATACGGTGTTTTATCTCACTAACAAGGGGTGTCGCCACACAGTAGTACTCCCAATTCACAGTAGAGAGCCTTATACATAGTACGCCACACAGTAGAGAAGCTTATACACAGTACACCACACAGAAGAGAGCCTTATACACGTTGCGCCACACAGTAGAGCGCCTTATACACGTTGCGCCACACAGTAGAGCGCCTTATACAGGGTGCGCCACACAGTAGAGAAGCTTATACATGTTACAACACATAGGGGGGTATTCAATTATTGCCGGATTTTTCATCCAGTCTAAAAATCGTCAATTATTGGTCATTTTTAGGGCGAATGACATTCCCCCTATTCAATGCCTGTGCAGGATTTTTCAACTGGTCAAAAAATCCAGCACTAACGAAAACCACGTGGATCTGTGAATTTCCTGGTGAGCCATGTGTTTTGACGAATTTGCAGACATTTTTGCCCGTTTTTTGGGTCTGTTTTCTCCCATGCCAATTCGACGAAAAAATAAGAATTTACTCACCGGTAATTCTATTTCTCGTAGTCCGTAGTGGATGCTGGGGACTCCGTAAGGACCATGGGGAATAGCGGCTCCGCAGGAGACTGGGCACAACTAAGAAAGATTTAGGACTACCTGGTGTGCACTGGCTCCTCCCTCTATGACCCTCCTCCAGACCTCAGTTAGGAAACTGTGCCCGGAAGAGCTGACACAATAAGGAAAGGATTTGGAATCCCGGGTAAGACTCATACCAGCCACACCAATCACACCGTACAACTCGTGATACTATACCCAGTGAACAGTATGAATAACAACTGAGCCTCTCAAACAGATGGCTCCAAACAATAACCCTTTAGTTAGGCAATAACTATATACAAGTATTGCAGACAATCCGCACTTGGGATGGGCGCCCAGCATCCACTACGGACTACGAGAAATAGAATTACCGGTGAGTAAATTCTTATTTTCTCTGACGTCCTAGTGGATGCTGGGGACTCCGTAAGGACCATAGGGATTATACCAAAGCTCCCAAATGGGCGGGAGAGTGCGGATGACTCTGCAGCACCGAATGAGCAAACTCAAGGTCCTCCTCAGCCAGGGTATCAAACTTGTAGAATTTAGCAAATGTGTTTGAACCCGACCAAGTAGCAGCTCGGCAAAGTTGTAAAGCCGAGACCCCTCGGGCAGCCGCCCAAGAAGAGCCCACTTTCCTCGTGGAATGGGCTTTTACAGATTTAGGATGCGGCAGTCCAGCCGCAGAATGTGCAAGTTGAATCGTACTACAGTTCCAGCGAGCAATAGACTGCTTTGAAGCAGGAGCACCCAGCTTGTTGGGCGCATACAGGATAATAGCGAGTCAGTTTTCCTGACTCCTGCCGTCCTGGAAACATAGATTTTCAGGGCCCTGACTACGTCCAGCAACTTGGAATCCTCCAAGTCCTTAGTAGCCGCAGGCACCACAATAGGTTGGTTCAAATGAAAAGCTGATACCACCTTAGGAAGAAATTGGGGACGAGTCCTCAATTCCGCCCTATCCATATGGAAAATCAGATAAGGGTTTTTACATGACAAAGCCGCCAATTCTGACACACGCCTGGCCGAAGCCAAGGCCAACAGCATGACCAATTTCCACGTGAGATATTTTAGTTCCACGGTTTTAAGTGGCTCAAACCAATGTGACTTAAGGAAATCCAACACCACGTTGAGATCCCAAGGTGCCACTGGAGGCATAAAAGGGGGCTGAATATGCAGCACTCCTTTAACAAACGTCTGAACTTCAGGCAGTGAAGCCAGTTCTTTTTGGAAGAAAACCGACAGAGCCGAAATCTGGACCTTAATGGAACCTAATTTGAGGCCCATAGTCACCCCTGACTGTAGGAAGTGCAGAAATCGACCCAGCTGAAATTCCTCCGTTGGAGCCCTTCTGGCCTCACACCACGCAACATATTTTCGCCATATGCGGTGATAATGGTTTGCGGTCACCTCCTTCCTAGCTTTAATCAGCGTATGGATGACTTCCTCCGGAATGCCCTTTTCCTTCAGGATCCGGCGTTCAACCGCCATGCCGTCAAACGCAGTCGCGGTAAGTCTTGGAACAGACAGGGTCCCTGCTGCAGCAGGTCCTGTCTGAGCGGCAGAGGCCATGGTTCCTCTGATATCATTTCTTGAAGTTCTGGGTACCAAGCTCTTCTTGGCCAATCCGGAACAATGATTATAGTTCTTACTCTTCTCCTTCTTATTATCCTCAGTACCTTGGGTATGAGAGGAAGAGGAGGGAACACATAAACCGACTGGTACACCCACGGTGTCACTAAAGCATCCACAGCTATCGCCTGAGGGTCCCTTGACCTGGCGCAATATCTTTTTAGCTTTTTGTTGAGGCGGGACGCCATCATGTCCACCTGTGGCCTTTCCCACCGGTGTACAACCATTTGGAAGACTTCTGGATGAAGTCCCCACTCTCCCGGGTGGAGGTCGTGTGTGCTGAGAAAGTCTGCTTCCCAGTTGTTCACTCCGGGAATGAACACTGCTGACAGTGCTAACACATGATTTTCCGCCCATCGGAGAATCCTTGTGGCTTCTGCCATCGCCATCCTGCTTCTTGTGCCGCCCTGTCGGTTTACATGGGCGACCGCCGTGATGTTGTCTGACTGGATCAGCACCGGCTGGTGTTGAAGCAGGGGTCTTGCCTGACTTGGGGCATTGTAAATGGCCCTTAGTTCCAGAATATTTATGTGTAGGGAAGTCTCCTGACTCGACCATTGTCCCTGGAAGTTTCTTCCCTGTGTAACTGCCCCCCAACCTCGAAGGCTGGCATCCGTGGTCACCAGGATCCAGTCCTGTATGCCGAATCTGCGGCCCTCTAGAAGATGAGCACTCTGCAGCCACCACAGCAGCGACACCCTGGCCCTTGGAGACAGGGTTATCAGCCGATGCATCTGAAGATGCGATCCGGACCACTTGTCCAACTGATCCCACTGAAAGATCCTTGCATGGAACCTTCCGAATGGAATTGCTTCGTAAGAAGCCACCATCTTTCCCAGGACTCGCGTGCAGTGGTGCACCGACACCTGTTTTGGTTTTAGGAGGTCTCTGACTAGAGATGACAACTCCTTGGCCTTCTCCTCCGGGAGAAACACTTTTTTCTGTTCTGTGTCCAGAACCATCCCCAGGAACAGTAGACGCGTTGTAGGAACCAGCTGCGACTTTGGAATATTCAGGATCCAGCCGTGCTGTTGTAGCACTTCCTGAGCTAGTGCTACTCCGATCAACAACTGTTCCCTGGACCTCGCCTTTATAAGGAGATCGTCCAAGTACGGGATAATTAAAACTCCCTTTTTCCGAAGGAGTATCATCATTTCGGCCATTACCTTGGTAAATACCCTTGGTGCCGTGGACAGACCAAACGGCAACGTCTGGAATTGGTAATGACAGTCCTGTACCACAAATCTGAGGTACTCCTGGTGAGGAGGGTAAATGGGGACATGCAGGTAAGCATCCTTGATGTCCAGTGATACCATGTAATCCCCCTCGTCCAGGCTTGCAATCACCGCCCTGAGCGATTCCATCTTGAACTTGAACCTTCTTATATAAGTGTTCAAGGATTTTAAATTTAAAATGGGTCTCACCGAACCGTCCGGTTTCGGTACCACAAACATTGTGGAATAGTAACCCCGTCCTTGTTGAAGGAGGGGTACCTTGATTATCACCTGCTGAGAATACAGCTTGTGAATCGCCTCCAGCACTGCCTCCCTGTCCGGGGGAGCTGTCGGCAAGGCAGATTTGAGGAAACGGCGAGGGGGAGACGTTTCGAATTCCAGCTTGTACCCCTGATATACTACTTGTAGAATCCAGGGATCCACCCGTGAGCGAGCCCACTGGTCGCTGAAGTTCTTGAGACGGGCCCCCACCGTACCTGGCTCCGCCTGTGGAGCCCCAGCGTCATGCGGTGGACTTAGAGGAAGCGGGGGAGGACTTTTGTTCCTGGGAACTGGCTGTATGTTGCAGCTTTTTCCCTCTACCTCTGCCTCTGGGCAGAAAGGACGCGCCTCTAACCCGCTTGCCTTTCTGGGGCCGAAAGGACTGTACCTGATAATACGGTGCTTTCTTTGGCTGTGAGGGAACATGGGGTAAAAATGCTGACTTCCCAGCTGTCGCTGTGGAATCGAGGTCCAAGAGACCATCCCCAAACAACTCCTCACCCTTGTAAGGCAAAACTTCCATGTGCCTTTTAGAATCTGTATCTCCTGTCCACTGCCGAGTCCACAATCCTCTCCTGGCAGAAATGGACATTGCATTTATTTTAGATGCCAGCCGGCAAATATCCCTCTGTGCATCTCTCATGTATAAGACAGCGTCTTTAATATGCTCTACGGTTAGCAATATAGTGTCCCTGTCTAGGGTATCCATGTTTTCCGACAGGGAATCTGACCACGCAGCTGCAGCACTGCACATCCATGCTGAAGCAATAGCCGGTCTCAGTATAATTCCTGAGTGTGTATATACAGACTTCAGGATAGCCTCCTGCTTTCTATCCGCAGGCTCCTTTAGGGCGGCCGTGTCCGGAGACGGTAGTGCCACCTTTTTTGACAGACGTGTGAGCGCTTTATCCACCCTAGGGGATGTCTCCCAACGTACGCCATTAGTAACTTTTTAGAAATTACCAGTTTCTTATCGGGGGAAGCCCACGCTTCTTCACACACTTCATTTAATTCATCAGATGGGGGAAAAACCACTGGTAGCTTTTTCTCACAAAACATAATACCCTTTTTTGTGGTACCTGGGGTAATATCAGAAATGTGCAACACATTTTTCATTGCCGTAATCATATAACGAGTGGCTCTATTGGAATGTACACTAGTCTCATCGTCGTCGACACTGGAGTCAGTATCCGTGTCGACATCTGTGTCTGCCATCTGAGGTAGTGGGCGTTTTAGAGCCCCTGATGGCTTTTGAGACGCCTGGGCAGGCACGGGCTGAGAAGCCGGCTGTCCCACATCTGCTATGTCGTCAAACCTTTTATGTAAGGAGTTGACACTGTCGCGTAATTCCTTCCACATGTCCATCCATTCAGGTGTCGACCCCGCAGGGGGTGACATCACATTTATTGGCACCTGCTCCGCCTCCACATAAGCCTCCTCATCAAACATGTCGACACAGCCGTACCGACACACCGCACACACACAGGGAATGCTCTGACCGAGGACAGGACCCCACAAAGTCCTTTGGGGAGACAGAGAGAGAGTATGCCAGCACACACCAGAGCGCTATATAATGCAGGGATACACACTACACACAGTGATTTTTCCCCTATAGCTGCTATAATACACAGTTTGCGCCTAAATTTAGTGCCCCCCCTCTCTTTTTTACCCTATTGAGCCTGGAAATTGCAGGGGAGAACCTTGGGAGCGTCCTTCCAGCGGAGCTGTGAGAGGAAATGGCGCCAGTGTGCTGAGGGAGATAGCCCCACCCCCTTCTCGGCGGACTTCTCCCGCTTTTTTCAGGATATTTTTGGCAGGGGATTTTACACATATATAGTCTTACTGACTATATTATGTGTTTTTTTTGCCAAGCTAAGGTACTCTTATTGCAGCCCAGGGCGCCCCCCGCCCACCCCCCCCCCCCCCCAGCGCCCTGCACCCATCAGTGACCGGAGTGTGTGGTGTGCATGGGGAGCAATGGCGCACAGCCGCAGTGCTGTGCGCTACCTTAATGAAGACCGGAGTCTTCAGCCGCCGATTTCCTGGACGTTCTTGCAAGGGGGACGGCGGCGCGGCTCCGGGACCGGACGACCGAGGCTGGGCCTGTGTTCGATCCCTCTGGAGCTAATGGTGTCCAGTAGCCTAAGAAGCCCAAGCTAGCTGCAAGCAGGTAGGTTCGCTTCTTCTCCCCTCAGTCCCTCATAGCAGTGAGTCTGTTGCCAGCAGATCTCACTGAAAATAAAAAACCTAAATATACTTTCTTTTCTAAGAGCTCAGGAGAGCCCCTAGTGTGCAACCAGCTCGGCCGGGCACAAAATTCTAACTGAGGTCTGGAGGAGGGGCATAGAGGGAGGAGCCAGTGCACACCAGGTAGTCCTAAATCTTTCTTAGTTGTGCCCAGTCTCCTGCGGAGCCGCTATTCCCCATGGTCCTTACGGAGTCCCCAGCATCCACTAGGACGTCAGAGAAAAGTGAAAAGTCATGGGCGAAAAGGGATTCAAAAATGGGCGAACGCCCGCAATTAATTACCCATGGTCGAATTATACAATTTTTTCGGCTAGCCGAAATTGAATACCCCACATAATAGAGAAGCTTATACACGTTACGCCACACAGTAGAGAGGCTTATACACATTACGCCACACAGTAGAGAGGCTTATACACGTTACGCCACACAGTAGAGAGGCTTATACACGGTACTCCACACAGTAGAGAGCCTTATACATGGTATGCCACACAGTAGAGCAACGCACACGTCAACATTTACAACCAGGAATGTGAGACAGATACAGATGAAGACAGCCTTATCGTTGCCGCGATGTGTTGGAACTGGCGAACGAATCACAGCAAGCTGCAGTGAACGACGTGCTGTGGCTAGTCGCTGCCTCCGTTCACTCCATAGAAGTCTATGGCTTGCATGTGTACACACACACGCGCTTCATAGACATGGGCACACTAGTCGCGCCATCCATGCCGTGATGCGAACTCATCGCGGGTTGGATGAGTGTGGCTACATCTATAGATATGGATATATACACACACACACACACACACACACACACACACACACATAGTAAAACATACGCAAAGCAAGACACAAATACACAGACACAGCCACAGAAAACACACACACACACAACACATAAATACAGCTAAACACACATAGCAAAATACATATACAGTATATACACAGAAACACACACACCCATAGCTAAACATACACACACAGCTAAACAGACATAGCAAAATACACATACAGTATATACACAGACACAGACACACACCCATAGCTAAACACACACACACACACACACACACAGCTACACAGACATAGCAAAATACATATACAGTATATACAGAAACACACACGCACACAGCAAAACAGACATAGGAAAATGCATATAGAGTATACACTGAGACACACACACACCCATAGCTAAACACACACATTGCCAGCAAAACACAAACTCTTTACTTTACATGTTTTCATTTTCCACAAGTTGCACACTTTTCACCTCCTAGGCTAGCTCTGGCTTCGGCAAGGCTCCTCACTGTGCCGGGGCTGAGTGCACTGACGTGACGTCTCCTCAGTCCTCACACTTCTGTATAGACACACTGCTGCCGTGACTCCCCTCTCCCCCCCCCTCCCTCCCTCCCTCTCCCCCCCCCCCCTCCCTCCCTCTCCCCCCCCTGTCCAGTATGCAGTGACTCCAGTCAGTCCAGGAAGCTGAGAGCTGCAGCCGAGATGAAGGGTGATGAGATCACCCTTCTCACATCACTGGTGCCGGGGACCGCGTACAGACTTCCTCAGTTAGGACCCGCAGCAGCAGCTCAGCGGTGGCAGCGTGTAATGAGTCAGTCTGACTCATTATACTGCTGCCGGCTATGGGCCCCTTCACAGCGCTGGGCCCCAGTGCACTGCACCGCTTGCACTGCCGCAAGTTCCGCCTCTGGGGGAAGCAGCACAGAGGAGCCAGGATACAGATGACGGAATGGGAGAATCTGCAAATAGGATTTGGGACACAATGACATAATAGGAGGAGGTGGCACAGAGAAGCCGGGATACGGGTGATAGGGTGAAGGGGAGTGGCACAGAGGAGCAGAGTTGCAGGTGACAGGTTGGGGGGAGGCGGCACAGAGGAGTCGGAACACAAGTGACAGGATGGGAGAAAACGGCACAAAGAAGACAGGAAACAGGTGATGGTATAGGGGAAGCAGCACAGATGAGCCAGGATACAGGTGGCGGAATGGGAGAAAGCAATACAGAAGAGCTTGGAAATGGATTATGGGACGGGGGGAAGTGGCACAGAGGAGTTGGGATACAGATGACAGAATGGGAGAAAGCAGCACAGTAGCCTCAACACAGGTGATGGGATGAGGGGAGGTGGTACAGAGGAGCTGGCATACAGGTGATGGGATTGGGACAAGCGGGTCAAGGGATTCGTGACACAGTTGATGGGAAGGCGGAAGTGGTACAGAGGAGCTAGGATACAGCTGATGGGATGGGGGCAGAGAAACCGGGGCACAGGTGACGGAATGGGGTGATAGGATAAATTTTGTCTAGGGTGCCCAGAAACCTTGCACTGGCCTGGCAGCAGCCTATCCATAACAGCTGCTGCTGTCGAACAGCTCATGTACAAACATGCAGCTACCTTCACTGAACTGAGCTCAGCGGCTACTTGGCACGGTGACTGCGGGTGGTGGCGCTTGTGTGATGTAATGCACCGTGGAGGATCTAGTGCAGCGCAGGCGGGCTTGTGAAACCTTCCGCTGCACCTTAATATTTTCAACAATATAATGCATGGTATTTGATCCTCAGGTCAGCGAACTGACAGGCGACGGGAGTTGCAGCTTGAGTGGGCAGGGTGTCAGGTGGACGCAGGCAGGCAGTAGCAGGAATTTTCGTATTCTTGTCTCCAACTGCATAGTTTATTTTTTGGGCAGTAGGCCTAATTTGATGAGGGGGCCTGGAGCTGCAGCTCCACCTGACCCATTGTTAATCCAGCCCTGGTCACATGTATACAAAACAATGGATAGTGTCATGCATTTTCCAAAGCGTTGTCTACTTTATCCCCTTTAGATGCCAGTCTTTATAAAACAAAATATAATACTGAATAAAAATGTATGTTGATGCAAAGCTGGGTACACACTGAGTGACATGTCGTCTTATCCGGGTTGTCCGGTCAGGTTTTTTTTTTTTTTTTTTAATAATGGTTTTTATTAAGTTTTTAGAGAAACAAAAAACCAAGAATAACAGTACATTTCACATAAAATGTCCACAAAAAGTAACAGAATTGAGTGAACGACAGAAGTTCTACAAAATACAATAACATTTAGAGCAGAGTGCTCAATTCTTACATCTTGTACTCCTAATCTTGGCAACAAACAGATAAAATACTTGACAGAAGAAAAACCGAAAGAACATCTAAAAGTGCAGATAGGAAAGAAAGATGAGAAAAGGTATAAGACAGTGACACACAAGGGGAATCATACAGACAAAGGCACAGCTCTACAATACTTGTGTTCATAGAAACTGCATAGTCAGGGATTGTAATAAAGGGGTAGACGAGAAATGACTGATACACACAGGTGGTATCAGAATGTGGGGAGTGTAATTGCGATAAATCTGTTGAATCATTGACAAATATAGTATGACCCTGCCGCTCCCGAAATTCCCTCCATTTCAACCAGTTCCTCTGCACTGAGGGAGGCGACATAGAATATACACCACCCGCTGTTTCAAATAAGAAGTGCTTGAGGGTATTATTAATAATTGTTTGGATGGCGGGTATTGACTGCGATTTCCACAGCTTTCCGATTGCCGCCTTAGTGGATATAAGGATATGACCAGCCACATATCTATCACAATTCAGCAAGGTATATGATGAATAATGAAATAGAGCAAACATGGGATTCAGTGGCACCTCCACACCCAACACCTCCCGCATAAGAGAGAACACTTCCGTCCACAGTGGCCCCAAGAGCGGGCACTCCCAGAAAATATGTAGAATATAGCCCACCTGTCCACAATTTCTCCAGCATAGTTGGGAAATCGAGGGCCAAACGCTATGAAGCCGCTGCGGAGTGAAGTACGCCCTGTGACATAATTTATAAAACATTTCGGAATGTTGGAGACATTTAGAAATCTTGAAACACATCAAGGAGATATTGTCCCACTCCTCCTCTCGGAGAACTATAGAAAGATCTCTTTCCCATTTTAGCTGCGAGGGAGTCTTACCCGTTTTAGTCAGAAGTGTGATGTTAGTGTATTAGAATGCTTAATATTTGTAGACACTCCCTTACTAATCTGTGTAAGCCTGAATCTTCAGTGATGGTCCCTAGGACCAGGGTATGCTGGGAAGTGGGTGGTCCAGTGTGCAGTGTGTCGGGAGTTGGTGATGGAATAAACAGCACAGCAGTGAACTCACATGTCTCTGTGTCCTTATGACTGGATTTACAAACATATGAACAAAACAAGAAGGACAATGTATTGATACCATTTAGATATCCCATCCCTATGGCCAGGGAAGGACAGTATAGAATACAGAGGAACAGGGAGGGGGACGGGATTCCCGACCCTCCAGCACAAGAATGAAGCCAGTGGCGTATTTGCAAGTATTTAAAGAAATCATGTTTTGGTATATCGAAATGGGATTGCAAGCTAGAGAAGGGCACTAAACCTCCTCCCGAGCAGAGATCCTTCAAGTTCACAATCCCAGCATTCGTCCAGGCTTCCAGCGCGAGATTAGGTATAATACAGGCAATAGTTCTAATAGATAAATCAGCCGACGGCAGCAAAATAGTTGGGTCAGACGCAACAACTGAATGCCAAAGCTTCAAGGTACTTCTAATCGCCTCCCTTGGGCCCTGCCATTTTGGAACGCCATGGATAGGCAGCAAGAAGAGGTCCCTAATGTCAATCAATCCCAAAAAAGGCCGTTCAATGAGGACCCAAGGTTTGGGGTTGTGCGTGGTGAACCAGTTCCGAGCCTGACTGAGAAGACAGGTGGAGTGATATGCCTCTAAACTAGGATTAGCTACCCCGCCAACATTCTTGGGCAAAATCAAGACCTGCCTAGCAATGCGGGGCCTAGACCCCTTCCAAATAAAGTGAGAAATTATTTTGTTAGCCCTTACGTTAAGAGGTTTGGGGAAGCTACGAGGGATAGCCCGAAATAGGTAGAGAAGTTTAGGGAGCAGTATCATTTTGGTTGCGGAGATACGCCCCAGGCAGGAGATTTCGTGGAGGGATCATTCTGTTATTAATTTTTTAAATGCGCTTAATAAAGGTACATAGTCACAATCATACAAGTCCCTATCTAAAGAGAGATGAATACCCAAATACTTGATAGATCTCGTTTGCCAAGGATATCTATATCTGTCCTTGAGCAAGGTCAAAGTGCGTGGCGGGACATGAAACAGTAGAACTTCTGTTTTGGAGGTGTTTAATTTATAGTAGGAAATTCTAGAATACTTATCCAGGATACTATGGAGGGCAGGGAGGTAGGTGTCAGGGCGGGTCAAACAGAGCAAAATATCATCAGCAAATAAGCTAATCTTGTGAGTCAATCCTCCTATCTCGGGACCTGTAACTGTCGCCTCAGACCTAACAGTCTCAGCCAGGGGCTCAATAGCTAAAGCAAAAATGAGGGGTGACAAGGGACAGCCCTGTTTAGTGCCATTCGATATAGCAAATCCACCCGACAGACACCCATTGACAAACACCCTAGAAGAGGGAGTCGAGTATAAAGCAAAAATAGAATCTAGAATCCTCCCACTAAATCCAAATTTACTCAGAACAGCTCTGAGATATCCCCAATGGAGTCTGTCGAACGCCTTTTCGGCATCCAACGAAAGAATTAAAAGGGGGGTTTTATGTGCATTGCAATACTCCATGACGTCAAATACTCTCCGAGTGTTGTCCGGGGCCTGCCTGCCCGGAACAAAACCTACCTGATCAGCAGCTATAAGAGATAGTAGTAGCGGGGAGAGGCAATTAGCTATAAGCTTTGCAAAGAGCTTAACGTCTGTATTTAACAGAGCTATAGGGCGGTAATTTTGAACAGATGTAGGAGGCTTACCAGGTTTAGGGATAGCAACAATTTGCGCTTCGAGCATTTCCCTCGGAAACCATCTGATGCCTCGTTAAAAACTGACAACAGCACTGGGGCCAAGTCAGCTTTATATGTTTTATAAAAATTGGATGGGAAGCCGTCAGGCCCAGGGGCCTTATCTCACGGGAGATCGTCAATAGCTGCTTCTAGTTCCTTTATAGACCAAGGGGAGCTAAGGGACAGGCAGCGGGAGGGAGATTTCCTTCAGAAAAGACTGGATTTCAGCCTCCTTGGGCTGGGGAGTAGCCGAGTCAGACTGCAAACTGTAAAGTTGGGAATAATATTCTGCAAAGGTGTTTTCAATATCATAAGGGTCAGACACCCTGGATCGCGTGGAGGAACAAACATAATGGATTCTAGGTTATAGGTATACGTCACTTATGTGGTATGGAGTCCTTCTCAGAATTGCCACTCTTTTGATCGTCTCACAACATCCAGATATTAAACATGTAAAAAAGAGAAAGTACACGCACATGGGTGGTATTGCATGGTATAAATGATTAAGCAACCCGTGAATGTCCAGAAAGGGACCAAATTTGATAGAAGATGAGGATAGTATCTCGCCACCACTTCACTATGTTTGTGGACGTACCGAAACTCACATCAACATTGGCAGGAACAGGTGTGTAAAGGTAATATCTTTAGTACTATGTCCCACGTGATATAGAGCAGAAAGGAAACTGCTACAGATAACGTACCCCACTCACTTGTAAAGGGGGGTTATTCCCACGTATCAAGGTATCTTTAAACCAGGATCAAAAATGACATCCAAGATAATTCAACAGGTTTATTCATAAAAAGTCCATAAAACGGCAATCTGCTACTTTTCTAAGATACCTCCACTCTCCAGTTTGTACAGTAACATGCAGGTCAGGTATAATAGACAAAAAACTGATGTAATCCGGTTTTACACCAGTACTGTCATGTTGGGCACACTTCTAAAGTGGTATCCCATGAAAAGAACAGAATGTCAATAAAAATGGTAAAACTCACTGCCTGGTAGCACCAACGGCGTTTCGACCACTTGGGTCTTTTTCAAGGTGTGGATCCAGGCAGTGAGGGCACAGATATTTATACTCCCAAACAGGAAATAGTATTACCCTGAGGCATGATGGGTAAACATTTATAAAGAGCTAACAAATAAAAACAGAGAACAGTCAGTGCATTCTTGTATCAATACAGTTGCGCTTCCATGATGTGTACTAAAATCCTATCTAGACATAAACAGTAGTCTAGTGGTTTGCTGGGTGCTAGAAGTCTTAATGACGGACGCCCTGCATTCCATCATGCGTTCCACATAACCGGAAGTGGAACGCCGTGCGTTCCACTTTGCGTTCCACTTACCGGAAGTTGGTTTGCGGTACTTCCGTGTAGTGGTTTTTAGATCCCCTAATTCTCCTACAAGTCTCAGACTTAAAAATCACCACAGTCTGTTCTTTAATGTTTGTACATAAGTAAATCACTTTTTGAACTTGATATGTAACATATAGTTTTAAGAAAGCATTGCGGTCCACATACCCGGAAGTGGAGAGTATGGTATTTTATAAAGTAATTCACTCTCCCAGAAGTTTCCTTCGGTGCTTAATTTATATTTTATCAACACCATTACTGTATCAGAAGTGTAAAGGGATAATTAATAATAAAAGAAAAGTACCATCTTTCTTTGGAGTTATAATTAGTACAATAACTCAAATATAATTAAAGAGAATATCTCCATAATATCCAAAGTAATGCATAATTAATTACATGCACAAAGAACCCAGAAATGGTCTTATTTAGATGAACCATTTGAGTTCAAAGTCAGAATTCAGACATGTTTAATATCTGGATGTTGTGAGACGATCAAAAGAGTGGCAATTCTGAGAAGGACTCCATACCACATAAGTGACGTATACCTATAACCTTATTTCTTTTGTTATCGCCTTTGATCTATCCTCCGATTGTTTGTTTCATGTCATTGGTTGATCTGTTATTTGGGCAGATTTGTTGAGGATTTAGATTGGGCTGATAACCTTGCGCCAGAATCTACACTATTGTTTTTTGTTTTAGAATGGATTCTAGCCCTAGCTCACCTATTCCGTAGCTTCTGGGCCAAGAGACGACCCGCCTTATTACCAAACACATAGAATCTCTGGTTCAGTCGTGCAATATTACGTTGCACATCCCGAATAGAGAAAACATTCACCTTCTCCCTAGCGGCTAGCAAAAGTTTGAAAACAGATCTATTTTGGGGATCAGCTTTATGCGTCAACTCCAGCTTGGCAACTTCTCTTTCAGCCAATAAACGTTCATTTTGTTGAGAACGTTTAAGCCGCGAAGCTGTTTGGATGGCAGATCCCCATACTACCGCTTTAAAGGAGCACCAGTTATTAAAGATCGAGGTGTCCTTGGGCTTATTAGTATCTAGATATAGCTGTATAGAACGTTGTATGGCAAGAAAGGCTTCATGGTGACTAAGTAAGAAATTCCCCAATCTCCAGGGGCCCGGTGACGCTTTACAGGCCTCCGGGTCCCATACTACCAATAGTGGGGAATGACAAAAAAAAGGGAGAAATGCTCTGCGCACCAAAAATCACTTGGAATTAATTAATTAATTGATTAATTAAGTGCAGTCTAGCAAGGAGAATAATTGACTCAATGAAGCTTGACCTTTTTTATATAAAGAAAAATATTTTATCAAACAGTTAATGACACAAAACAAAATATATGAGACAAACAATACATATATATATATATATATATATATATATATAACAGTTTAAAAACCAGAGGTTTTCACCTCTTGCATGTGTAAACAGAAACACTGTATCTAGCTTTATAAACGTGCTGTTTAAACAGCATACAATGTATCTAAAATGCAGATCAGATAGCTTAAGTAAAAGAGGCTCTCTACAAAGAACAACAATTGATTCTGACACTGGCGTCCCAGTGTGGAATCATATAAAATGTCCACAGATGGCTGCACAATATGAAAATATTAGAAGCAAAGCAAACGGTAATAATTACCCCCGTGCTGATTCCTGAGATGTAATGCAGAGTCCTGTATGCATTTGCACGAGGAGAATGTAAAGATTTGTAGTCGCTGCCACAATAGTAATTAAAGGACAGGCTTGCTGGAATACTTATTCTCTGTTGTAAAAAGCCGTCAGTTGACCATCAGATGATGACATATAGGGAGTTTCCCAGCAAGGGACGTGATCCGTATGGCTAGCGGTAACAGCATGAAACGGCAAAGCCGCTGATGGCTGGCGCCGCAATGGTCTCACAGCGGAGATCCGTCTATGTCCAGCTGATCGTAGCGGGATTCTGATGCAGAAATGCCGTTAGCAACTGGACTCCCTTTAACCTCACTGCGGGGGTTTGAATCCTGTAGGTCACTTGGCTTAGGTGTGGACAAAACCGGGGTATCAGGACCGAGATGGTAGGAGCCCGTCTGTGGAGTAACAGATATCCACTGCACTGAACTCGTAGAAAGGGGCGTCAACGCGTTTCGTCTCCTAGCAACGGAGACTTCCTCAAGACGAATAATAAATTATTACCATATATTGCATTTCAGCGCCAGATATATATACAGTTTGAGATTTATCTCTAGCTGTATGTACATATAATTTTTCACAATAGTGGGGAATGGTCAGACCAAGTCATCGGCAATATGGTTATATCCCTAATAGTCGGCAACGTATCTTTATTAGTCAAAACAAGGTCAATTCTAGAATACGAGGAGTGAACATGTGAGTAAAAAGAATAGTCCCTAGCCGTGGGATGTTTAGTTCTCCATGCATCATAAAGATCATATTCACCAAGTAAGTGGCGAAGGCCAGCCTTTTTCTTGGGGGTGGTTTGATTCCTGGGTAAGTTACATCTAGTAGGACGAGATCTATCCATTTTAGGGTCAACGACCATATTAAAATCCACCAATATCATAACAGCCCCTTTAGCATGTTTCTGTATTAGGGAACATCATTTCTTGCAGAACGCCAGTTGACCAGAGTTTGGGGCATAGCATGAGACTAGGGTGACCATAGTGTTTTCGAGTTGTCCTAATAGTGGGGGTAATTCCAAGTTGATCGCAGCAGGAATTTTTTTTAGCAATTGGGTGAAACCATGTGCACTGCAGGGGGAGCAGATATAACATTTGCAGAGACAGTTAGATTTGGGTGGGTTGTTTTGTGTCTGTGCAGGATAAATACTGGCTGCTTTATTTTTACACTGCAAATTAGATTGCAGATTGAACACACCACACCCAAATCTAACTCTCTCTACACATGTTAAATCTGCCTCCCCTGCAGTGCACATGGTTTTGCCCAACTGCTAACAAAATTCCTGCTGCAATCAACTTGGAATTACCCCCCCCCCCCCCCCCCCCCCCGTATGAGGTACCGACCGTTCGGGCCTACAATTTGGGATTCTAGGGTGAAAGAGCAGTTCAAGGAAATTAGTATCGCAACGCCGGCCTTTTTTGTGGGACCATTCGCCATGTAGCAGGTAAGGAAGCGATTATCATGAAATCTAGGGGGGTCTAATTTCCTACAGTGAGTTTCCTGAATCGCGACCACATTAGCCTTCATTTTATAGAAGGAGGACAAAGCTAACTTACGCTTCTGTGGGGAATTCAATCCCTTAACATTCAGTGACACCAATTTGACCATTTCTGACTAATCGGGAAGCGGGCCAACCGCTTAAACCAACAGTTTCAAATAAAGAGATTACCGTATCCTGAACACTTAGATATATTAGAACCATAGTCATGGGGGAGACAAGATACATAAGGGAAACAAATAGGGGGAGAAAAGAAAGATACAGAAAAGGGGGATTTTAGGAACTGCGCTACTCCTGCACACAACCCCTTCTAGCCGGTTGCTGCTGTGTAACACTGTGTGGGTATACTATAGAATCCCACTAGAGGCGTAACAGATGTGGTAGATATTGTGTTTAGCGCACCCCTGGCTAGAGAATAGTATCGCTTAACAATGATGAGAATATTCACAATAAGGCAGAAATCTTATTTAAAATATTTTCTTTATTGATATAGATAAATAAATAAATAAATAAAACGTTGTACATAAAATGTGTATAAGTCTATAAATAGGTAAATATTTTGATAAGAATGATCTATGCGTGGTTGTAGTTTATATATAGTCTCTCTAGTACCGGTACACAGACATGGACATTACACACATAAAAACACAGACACACATATAAGTAGCCTGTGGGCACACTAAAAAGCGTTTTACCCCACTGGCAAAGTTTTCATGGAGATATCTTTATAATGGCTGTATAACCAGTCTCTATCCACATATGCTGCTTTTAATGGCTTAAATGCAGTGTAAGGTTATGTCCACTTCAGATAGAGTCTCCTTAAACTAATGCCCGATGTATCACCGTATGCAAAAAGTCTCAACAGCAATGTGCAATGCAGGTGAAGTGTCCCTGTATAGAGAATGACTCTTTCCCGGTTATGCTGTTTGCAATATTGATATGCAGGCTGTCTGAGGTTTAACCTCTGCCTACCTCAGTTCCTGCTGCTTCAGTCTGGAGATCCTTGTAGTGTAGTGGAAAGTACTTCGATTCTTCAGTCTGCCGGCAGACCTTCCACCGCTCCGTGTCTTCGTCCGTGCGGTCACTGGAGCGGGATCGATTACTCCGCAATCAACGCGTTTTGCCTGGTCACAGGCTTCGTCAGGATGGCTGCGTACTGCCAGGAGAAAAGAAAGAAATGACAGAAAAAAAAGGGAAGAAACAGACTCCGTAAAGATACAGAGTCATAGTAAGGCGCCAAAACATCCAGCGCCTCATACTACTAAGTAGAGAGGTTAGTGGCCAACCTCCCTGCAGTCAAGCAACCGAGAATTGTAAATCTAGGCAATCATATGTTCACACGGCATAGAGAACAAATAACGGCAGAGCAACATAGACATGCTATCCTGAGTAAAACACTAAGTTCAAAGCAAACAAGTTATCCTAGTGGCCACAGCAGAGAAAACAGAATGAAACATATTACGCATCCTCAGCTCCTAAAACAGAATTCTAAACAGCACATAGGTGGTCAGAACTAGAGAAAGAGGAAAACCATAACAGAAACTCAATGACAGTAAACAGCAATGGCAATATATATAGAATTTTGTAGCAAAACATCATGAAAAGGCAATACCAGACCAACAGAGGCCGGTCATGGCAAGTAAACTTAGCAGAGGCAAGGCCCTATTTCTCAACCGTCGACCAGTCCTGCTGAAGTCGGCGGTCCGGAGAGCCAGTCCCGCGATCTCCCCCTAAATTCCATTTATGAAGAAGTCTCATACCGTCCTCTACGGAAGACACAGCAATAATGGAACCTTCTCTAGAAATTAGCAGACGCACGGGGAAGCCCCACCTATAGACAATGCCAGCTCTCCGAAGAGCCACGGTGACAGGTTGAAAACAACGTCTTTTAATGAGGGTGTACTGCGACAAGTCCCCAAAGAGTTGAAGCGAGCCTAAGGCCTCTGCCATGTCAGACAAAGGTCTAGCCGCTCTGAGTAGGGACTCTTTAATGTGGAAGAAGTGGACTCTCATGAGGACATCCCTCCTCGACCCATCTGGAGCACTGCTGTCCTTCGGAAACCCGATGGACACAGTCTAAGATCAGAGGAGGTGGCGGAGGGCAAAAGTTTCTTGAAGACTTCAATAGTATAGTCATGCAGGCTGCTATTGGAAACTGATTCAGGGATCCCCCTGAGCTTAAGGTTATTTCTGCGCGAGCGATCTTCCAAATCCGCTACTTTATCCCGCAGAGCAGCTACTTTCCCCTCAAGGGTATCATGAGAGTCGATGAGGGAATTATGCGAGCCCACCACCTCACCCATTTTTGTTTCCAGTTGACTGGTTCTCTCACCTAAATCATCGATAGAGCTTTGGCAGGATTGCAACATTGCCCTAAACTCTGATGCCACTTTGTCCTTAAACTGACGTAACAAGAGCTTCATGTTGCCCACCGTTAAGGCTTCATTATCCTCCAGACGTGACGAGGGAGGGGAGTCATGAGTCGGGGAAGCAGTCGCCATAGGAGAGGACAGCATAGGCAAGAAGGTCGATCCGGACGTAGGAGCCCCAGTCTCTTGAGCCTTGTTGTGATAAGGAGAAGGCTTAAAAAAGGCGACTTGAGAAATCGGTTTGGAGGCTTTATGCTTCTTAGGAGGCATGATGCAGCACTTTCCAGAGAAAATCTTAACACCAGTAGAAAGGGGAGTTCAGCGGGGGTCTCAATACAGCAGAAAAGCGACCATGCCGCGTGTGAAGGTGTGTTGGCTAAAGTAACTGCAGGGAGGCACAAGGGGAGCACATTTAGAAGCGATCACATCCCATCACAGCAGTGGCAGATTTGATGTCTGGGGATGGTCGTTACTCGAATCTTCCCACATGGGCCCAGTATAAGGAAAGCAATCAGCACTTTGGGTATACGGTCCCAACCTCAAAGCAACGTGGGCCTGTAAATAAAAGGACCAAGCAAGGGGAAGTTGATAATATACGTGGAACAGAACATTCCACAGATGCACAGGTGGCAGGCAGGCTATGGGAGCAGGGAATCTGTGTGAAACAAAGCAGCTATGAAAAAACTGTATTAAAATCCGCGGAAGCTCTGTGTGCAGAGAAAGGGGCAGTGGAGTATCAGCGCCTCTTTAATAGCGTGGTCTAGAGGAAGGAGCCAGGCGTCTTGAGGCCTACACCAGGGACCCGCCACAGACGCCCACCCAGCCGGGTTTCCACTAGATTTTACCCCCCTGGCCCAGCACGTAGGTAATAGAGGCCGCAGCCACCCGGTAGCAGTGGGAGCCGTGCACCCCTCCCGAGCCTCACAGTAAGCAGCCCACAGCCGCGGACAGGCTCCCGTGAGGGCGTGGATGCTGCGCACACCGCTGGACCTCCGGGAACCAAGAGGTGAGCAAGCGGGGGGGAAACTCACCAGCCGCACGGGACCCCGCTGCCAGGCGTGACAGATCCGAACTTCAGCTGCCGGTACACAGGGGGAACAGTCGCGGGTGCTGCCACTGCTCTCCTCACAGGGGTAAGCGTCTCCGTGCCCGATCACTGCCGCCAGACAGGCCCGCTCAGCCGAACTTCCGGTCTAGGGGGAGATCTCACCACAGTCTCTGGCTTCACAGGGAGGGGAAGGCCACAACCCGCAGGGACCCTAAAAAGAGTCCCCTGGCTCCACAACCTCGGCCCCTCAATCCCAGATGGTAGAGGGATATATCTGCAGTTGATGGGGGAAGTAAAGAACCCTGAAAGCTCAATTATTTAAACAAATATATCAGGGCTAGCAGGAGCTCCCAGGAAACACCTCCTCTCAGCTTGCAGGCTAGGCCACGCCCCCGTCCGGTCAGTTTTGAGGTGCTGCACATGAAACCTGACAATATCGCTAGCGACGCCATTTATGCTAATGAAGGACGAAACAGTGATCGTTTCATTTTTTTCATTAACACCACTCAATGTGTACCCATGTTCATGTTAACGATGTGTATCGCTTTAGGTTGCTTGTACAAAAGCTAAAAAAAGACCATGTGCACTGCAGGGGGCGCTAGATATAACATGTGCAGAGAGAGTTAGATTTGGGTGGGGTGTGTTCAAACTGAAATCTAAATTGCAGTGTAAAATTAAAGCAGCCAGTATTTACCCTGCACAGAAACAAAATAACCCACCCAAATCTAACTCTCTCTGCAAATGTTATATCCGGCACCCAACCCCCCCCCCCCCCCCCCCCCCGCAGTGCACATGGTTTTGCCCAGTTGCTAACAAACTTGCTGCTGCGATCAACTCAGAATTACTCCCCATATACTGTCTTCACCAGGGGTTCAGCATATATTGCTGGCATTCATCATGTCGACTTTCATAATGTTGCTCAGCATGTAAACATTGACCATGACGGCATTTATCATGTCGATACTGATGAAATGTCATCATGATGCTGATCTCCGTTGCTGTCTTCTGGGACCAGTGGTTAGATTATAGTGATTTCCGCTATTATGGCGCAGTACCGATGGTAAGCAACCCAAAGCCCTAACCCTCCCCTCTGGCAGCCTAACCCTAACCCTCCCATACCCTAGCCTAACCCTAGCCGTTCCATACTGTAGCCTAACCCTAACCCTCCCACACCCTAGCCCTCCCATACTATAGCCTAACCCTAACCCTCCCACACCCTAACCTAACCCTAGCCCTCCCATACTGTAGCCTAACCCTCCCACACCCTAGCCCTCCCATACTGTAGCCTAACCCTCCCACACCCTAGCCCTCCCATACTGTAGCCTAACCCTCCCACACCCTAGCCCTCCCATACTGTAGCCTAACCCTCCCACACCCTAGCCCTCCCATACTGTAGCCCAACCCTAACCCCCCCACACCCTAACCTAACCCTATCCCTCCCATATTGTAGCCTAACCTAAACCCTCTCATATTGTAGCCAAACCCTCCCATACTGTAGCCTAACCCAAACCCTCCACTTGAGTAGCCTAACTCTAACCCTCCACACCATGAAGTATGTCTACATTTTGCATACTGCAGCTGTTAACATGTTCTATGTCAAAATTTCAACAATGTCGACTTAACTTTAGATATTGTGATTGTCAACATTTTGGATGTCAATATAGTGACTGCATCCCCTTCACCAGGAATCCCTAAAATGTGCCACTGGGTGAGGCTGTGGGTTGTTCAGCTCTCAGGCTGTGGGTTGTTCAGCTCTCAGGCAGCAGTTGACAATGGTAAGAATAAAGTCAGGGGGCATGTACAGAGATAAAGTCAAGGACAGGCCAAGTGAAGGAGTGGATAGCATAGCATCTGCTACATAGCTGAGGTTACAATTACAAGCAATACAATGAAGTGTCTGGATTTATGAATGTAGATTCCTTGCTTTTTCAAAGACCCTGGAAATTCATGCCCCACTCCTTGGTCATTTTCCCTGCCATAACAGGGCATGCCAGTTCTTTTCCCTCATCTACCTTGAGTCCCCATTTCCCCTTGTCCTCATGCTGTTGTGGGCACCTGCCAAGCGCAATCATTGCCCACTGCCATGTTACAGATACCATTAACACATCTTAGCAACCTGTAGCTTCGGTAATCTTCTTTGTGCAGTGCGTTACCTTGTCAGTGTTTTTATTATCATCATTATTAACTTCTCCAGCATTACTTTTTAACATGCCGCCTCGCTGACATTCTGCTGTCAGTACTGTTATTAAGTTTTATTCATATTTTGTCACAAGGTATCTGCAGTGCTGCACAATAAAAAAAGAGCGGGTATTTGGATGGTCAGGGGTGCTAGAGATGGGATGTAGTGAAAATGCTGACATTTACAATGTTACAGTCATAATGTATACACTACAATGTCAACAGTTATGATGTTGAAATTGTAGAAATGTCGACATTGTCAGAATATTGACTTTAGGGTTAGGGTGTGGATGGGAGGATTAGGGCTAGGTTGCAGGGGGAGGTAAGAGTTAGACTGGGAGGGGGTTAGGGTTAGGCACTAGAGCAATGGTTCTCAAACTCGGTCCTCAAGACCCCAGACAGTTCACATTTTCAAGATCACCCGGCAGTTGCACAAGTGCACTTATTACTCACTGACTAGAGATGAGCGCCTGAAATTTTTCGGGTTTTGTGTTTTGGTTTTGGGTTCGGTTCCGCGGCCGTGTTTTGGGTTCGAACGCGTTTTGGCAAAACCTCACCGAATTTTTTTTGTCGGATTCGGGTGTGTTTTGGATTCGGGTGTTTTTTTCAAGAAACACTAAAAAACAGCTTAAATCATAGAATTTGGGGGTCATTTTGATCCCAAAGTATTATTAACCTCAAAAACCATAATTTACACTCATTTTCAGTCTATTCTGAATACCTCACACCTCACAATATTATTTTTAGTCCTAAAATTTGCACCGAGGTCGCTGTGTGAGTAAGATAAGCGACCCTAGTGGCCGACACAAACACCGGGCCCATCTAGGAGTGGCACTGCAGTGTCACGCAGGATGTCCCTTCCAAAAAACCCTCCCCAAACAGCACATGACGCAAAGAAAAAAAGAGGCGCAATGAGGTAGCTGTGTGAGTAAGATTAGCGACCCTAGTGGCCGACACAAACACCGGGCCCATCTAGGAGTGGCACTGCAGTGTCACGCAGGATGGCCCTTCCAAAAAACCCTCCCCAAACAGCACATGACGCAAAGAAAAAAAGAGGCGCAATGAGGTAGCTGTGTGAGTAAGATTAGCGACCCTAGTGGCCGACACAAACACCGGGCCCATCTAGGAGTGGCACTGCAGTGTCACGCAGGATGTCCCTTCCAAAAAACCCTCCCCAAACAGCACATGACGCAAAGAAAAAAAGAGGCGCAATGAGGTAGCTGACTGTGTGAGTAAGATTAGCGACCCTAGTGGCCGACACAAACACCGGGCCCATCTAGGAGTGGCACTGCAGTGTCACGCAGGATGTCCCTTCCAAAAAACCCTCCCCAAACAGCACATGACGCAAAGAAAAAAAGAGGCGCAATGAGGTAGCTGTGTGAGTAAGATTAGCGACCCTAGTGGCCGACACAAACACCGGGCCCATCTAGGAGTGGCACTGCAGTGTCACGCAGGATGGCCCTTCCAAAAAACCCTCCCCAAACAGCACATGACGCAAAGAAAAAAAGAGGCGCAATGAGGTAGCTGTGTGAGTAAGATTAGCGACCCTAGTGGCCGACACAAACACCGGGCCCATCTAGGAGTGGCACTGCAGTGTCACGCAGGATGGCCCTTCCAAAAAACCCTCCCCAAACAGCACATGACGCAAAGAAAAAAAGAGGCGCAATGAGGTAGCTGTGTGAGTAAGATTAGCGACCCTAGTGGCCGACACAAACACCGGGCCCATCTAGGAGTGGCACTGCAGTGTCACGCAGGATGGCCCTTCCAAAAAACCCTCCCCAAACAGCACATGACGCAAAGAAAAAAAGAGGCGCAATGAGGTAGCTGTGTGAGTAAGATTAGCGACCCTAGTGGCCGACACAAACACCGGGCCCATCTAGGAGTGGCACTGCAGTGTCACGCAGGATGTCCCTTCCAAAAAACCCTCCCCAAACAGCACATGACGCAAAGAAAAAAAGAGGCGCAATGAGGTAGCTGACTGTGTGAGTAAGATTAGCGACCCTAGTGGCCGACACAAACACCGGGCCCATCTAGGAGTGGCACTGCAGTGTCACGCAGGATGTCCCTTCCAAAAAACCCTCCCCAAACAGCACATGACGCAAAGAAAAAAAGAGGCGCAATGAGGTAGCTGTGTGAGTAAGATTAGCGACCCTAGTGGCCGACACAAACACCGGGCCCATCTAGGAGTGGCACTGCAGTGTCACGCAGGATGTCCCTTCCAAAAAACCCTCCCCAAACAGCACATGACGCAAAGAAAAAAAGAGGCGCAATGAGGTAGCTGACTGTGTGAGTAAGATTAGCGACCCTAGTGGCCGACACAAACACCGGGCCCATCTAGGAGTGGCACTGCAGTGTCACGCAGGATGTCCCTTCCAAAAAAAACCTCCCCAATCAGCACATGATGCAAAGAAAAAGAAAAGAAAAAAGAGGTGCAAGATGGAATTGTCCTTGGGCCCTCCCACCCACCCTTATGTTGTATAAACAAAACAGGACATGCACACTTTAACCAACCCATCATTTCAGTGACAGGGTCTGCCACACGACTGTGACTGATATGACGGGTTGGTTTGGACCCCCCCCAAAAAAGAAGCAATAATCTCTCCTTGCACAAACTGGCTCTACAGAGGCAAGATGTCCACCTCATCTTCACCCTCCGATATATCACCGTGTACATCCCCCTCCTCACAGATTATCAATTCGTCCCCACTGGAATCCACCATCTCAGCTCCCTGTGTACTTTGTGGAGGCAATTGCTGCTGGTCAATGTCTCCGCGGAGGAATTGATTATAATTCATTTTAATGAACATCATCTTCTCCACATTTTCTGGATGTAACCTCGTACGCCGATTGCTGACAAGGTGAGCGGCGGCACTAAACACTCTTTCGGAGTACACACTTGTGGGAGGGCAACTTAGGTAGAATAAAGCCAGTTTGTGCAAGGGCCTCCAAATTGCCTCTTTTTCCTGCCAGTATAAGTACGGACTGTGTGACGTGCCTACTTGGATGCGGTCACTCATATAATCCTCCACCATTCTATCAATGTTGAGAGAATCATATGCAGTGACAGTAGACGACATGTCCGTAATCGTTGTCAGGTCCTTCAGTCCGGACCAGATGTCAGCATCAGCAGTCGCTCCAGACTGCCCTGCATCACCACCAGCGGGTGGGCTCGGAATTCTGAGCCTTTTCCTCGCACCCCCAGTTGCGGGAGAATGTGAAGGAGGAGATGTTGACAGGTCGCGTTCCGCTTGACTTGACAATTTTGTCACCAGCAGGTCTTTCAACCCCAGCAGACCTGTGTCTGCCGGAAAGAGAGATCCAAGGTAGGCTTTAAATCTAGGATCGAGCACGGTGGCCAAAATGTAGTGCTCTGATTTCAACAGATTGACCACCCGTGAATCCTTGTTAAGCGAATTCAGGGCTGCATCCACAAGTCCCACATGCCTAGCGGAATCGCTCCCTTTTAGCTCCTTCTTCAATGCCTCCAGCTTCTTCTGCAAAAGCCTGATGAGGGGAATGACCTGACTCAGGCTGGCAGTGTCTGAACTGACTTCACGTGTGGCAAGTTCAAAGGGCATCAGAACCTTGCACAACGTTGAAATCATTCTCCACTGCACTTGAGACAGGTGCATTCCACCTACTATATCGTGCTCAATTGTATAGGCTTGAATGGCCTTTTGCTGCTCCTCCAACCTCTGAAGCATATAGAGGGTTGAATTCCACCTCGTTACCACTTCTTGCTTCAGATGATGGCAGGGCAGGTTCAGTAGTTTTTGGTGGTGCTCCAGTTTTCTGTACGTGGTGCCTGTACGCCGAAAGTGTCCCGCAATTCTTCTGGCCACCGACAGCATCTCTTGCACGCCCCTGTCGTTTTTTAAAAAATTCTGCACCACCAAATTCAAGGTATGTGCAAAACATGGGACGTGCTGGAATTGGCCCAGATTTAATGCACACACAATATTGCTGGCGTTGTCCGATGCCACAAATCCACAGGAGAGTCCAATTGGGGTAAGCCATTCCGCGATGATCTTCCTCAGTTGCCGTAAGAGGTTTTCAGCTGTGTGCGTATTCTGGAAAGCGGTGATACAAAGCGTAGCCTGCCTAGGAAAGAGTTGGCGTTTGCGAGATGCTGCTACTGGTGCCGCCGCTGCTTTTCTTGCGGCGGGAGTCCATACATCTACCCAGTGGGCTGTCACAGTCATATAGTCCTGACCCTGCCCTGCTCCACTTGTCCACATGTCCGTGGTTAAGTGGACATTGGGTACAGCTGCATTTTTTAGGACACTGGTGACTCTTTTTCTGAGGTCTGTGTACATTTTCGGTATCGCCTGCCTAGAGAAATGGAACCTAGATGGTATTTGGTACCGGGGACACAGTACCTCCAACAAGTCTCTAGTTGGCTCTGCAGTAATGATGGATACCGGAACCACGTTTCTCACCACCCAGGATGCCAAGGCCTCAGTTATCCGCTTTGCAGTAGGATGACTGCTGTGATATTTCATCTTCCTCGCAAAGGACTGTTGAACAGTCAATTGCTTACTGGAAGTAGTACAAGTGGGCTTACGACTTCCCCTCTGGGATGACCATCGACTCCCAGCGGCAACAACAGCAGCGCCAGCAGCAGTAGGCGTTACACGCAAGGATGCATCGGAGGAATCCCAGGCAGGAGAGGACTCGTCAGAATTGCCAGTGACATGGCCTGCAGGACTATTGGCATTCCTGGGGAAGGAGGAAATTGACACTGAGGGAGTTGGTGGGGTGGTTTGCGTGAGCTTGGTTACAAGAGGAAGGGATTTACTGGTCAGTGGACTGCTTCCGCTGTCACCCAAAGTTTTTGAACTTGTCACTGACTTATTATGAATGCGCTGCAGGTGACGTATAAGGGAGGATGTTCCGAGGTGGTTAACGTCCTTACCCCTACTTATTACAGCTTGACAAAGGGAACACACGGCTTGACACCTGTTGTCCGCATTTCTGGTGAAATACCTCCACACCGAAGAGCTGATTTTTTTGGTATTTTCACCTGGCATGTCAACGGCCATATTCCTCCCACGGACAACAGGTGTCTCCCCGGGTGCCTGACTTAAACAAACCACCTCACCATCAGAATCCTCCTGGTCAATTTCCTCCCCAGCGCCAGCAACACCCATATCCTCCTCATCCTGGTGTACTTCAACACTGACATCTTCAATCTGACTATCAGGAACTGGACTGCGGGTGCTCCTTCCAGCACTTGCAGGGGGCGTGCAAATGGTGGAAGGCGCATGCTCTTCACGTCCAGTGTTGGGAAGGTCAGGCATCGCAACCGACACAATTGGACTCTCCTTGTGGATTTGGGATTTCAAAGAACGCACAGTTCTTTGCGGTGCTTTGCCTTTTGCCAGCTTGAGTCTTTTCAGTTTTCTAGCGAGAGGCTGAGTGCTTCCATCCTCATGTGAAGCTGAACCACTAGCCATGAACATAGGCCAGGGCCTCAGCCGTTCCTTGCCACTCCGTGTGGTAAATGGCATATTGGCAAGTTTACGCTTCTCCTCCGACAATTTTATTTTAGGTTTTGGAGTCCTTTTTTTACTGATATTTGGTGTTTTGGTTTTGACATGCTCTGTACTATGCCATTGGGCATCGGCCTTGGCAGACGACGTTGCTGGCGTTTCATCGTCTCGGCCATGACTAGTGGCAGCAGCTTCAGCACGAGGTGGAAGTGGATCTTGATCTTTCCCTAATTTTGGAACCTCAACATTTTTGTTCTCCATATTTTAATAGGCACAACTAAAAGGCACCTCAGGTAAACAATGGAGATGGATGGATTGGATACTAGTATACAATTATGGACGGGCTGCCGAGTGCCGACACAGAGGTAGCCACAGCCGTGAACTACCGCACTGTACTGTGTCTGCTGCTAATATATAGACTGGTTGATAAAGAGATAGTATACTCGTAACTAGTATGTATGTATAAAGAAAGAAAAAAAAACCACGGTTAGGTGGTATATACAATTATGGACGGGCTGCCGAGTGCCGACACAGAGGTAGCCACAGCCGTGAACTACCGCACTGTACTGTGTCTGCTGCTAATATATAGACTGGTTGATAAAGAGATAGTATACTCGTAACTAGTATGTATGTATAAAGAAAGAAAAAAAAACCACGGTTAGGTGGTATATACAATTATGGACGGGCTGCCGAGTGCCGACACAGAGGTAGCCACAGCCGTGAACTACCGCACTGTACTGTGTCTGCTGCTAATATATAGACTGGTTGATAAAGAGATAGTATACTCGTAACTAGTATGTATGTATAAAGAAAGAAAAAAAACCCACGGTTAGGTGGTATATACAATTATGGACGGGCTGCCGAGTGCCGACACAGAGGTAGCCACAGCCGTGAACTACCGCACTGTACTGTGTCTGCTGCTAATATATAGACTGGTTGATAAAGAGATAGTATACTCGTAACTAGTATGTATGTATAAAGAAAGAAAAAAAAACCACAGTTAGGTGGTATATACAATTATGGACGGGCTGCCGAGTGCCGACACAGAGGTAGCCACAGCCGTGAACTACCGCACTGTACTGTGTCTGCTGCTAATATATAGACTGGTTGATAAAGAGATAGTATACTCGTAACTAGTATGTATGTATAAAGAAAGAAAAAAAAACCACGGTTAGGTGGTATATACAATTATGGACGGGCTGCCGAGTGCCGACACAGAGGTAGCCACAGCCGTGAACTACCGCACTGTACTGTGTCTGCTGCTAATATATAGACTGGTTGATAAAGAGATAGTATACTCGTAACTAGTATGTATGTATAAAGAAAGAAAAAAAAACCACGGTTAGGTGGTATATACAATTATGGACGGGCTGCCGAGTGCCGACACAGAGGTAGCCACAGCCGTGAACTACCGCACTGTACTGTGTCTGCTGCTAATATATAGACTGGTTGATAAAGAGATAGTATACTCGTAACTAGTATGTATGTATAAAGAAAGAAAAAAAAACCACGGTTAGGTGGTATATACAATTATGGACAGGCTGCCGAGTGCCGACACAGAGGTAGCCACAGCCGTGAACTACCGCACTGTACTGTGTCTGCTGCTAATATATAGACTGGTTGATAAAGAGATAGTATACTCGTAACTAGTATGTATGTATAAAGAAAGAAAAAAAAACCACGGTTAGGTGGTATATACAATTATGGACGGGCTGCCGAGTGCCGACACAGAGGTAGCCACAGCCGTGAACTACCGCACTGTACTGTGTCTGCTGCTAATATAGACTGGTTGATAAAGAGATAGTATACTACTAATATTATATACTGGTGGTCAGGTCACTGGTCACTAGTCACACTGGCAGTGGCACTCCTGCAGCAAAAGTGTGCACTGTTTAATTTTAATATAATATTATGTACTCCTGGCTCCTGCTATAACCTATAACTGGCACTGCAGTAGTGCTCCCCAGTCTCCCCCACAATTATAAGCTGTGTGAGCTGAGCAGTCAGACAGATATATAATATATATAGATGATGCAGCACACTGGCCTGAGCCTGAGCAGTGCACACAGATATGGTATGTGACTGACTGAGTCACTGTGTGTATCGCTTTTTTCAGGCAGAGAACGGATATATTAAATAAACTGCACTGTGTGTCTGGTGGTCACTCACTATATAATATATTATGTACTCCTGGCTCCTGCTATAACCTATAACTGGCACTGCAGTAGTGCTCCCCAGTCTCCCCCACAATTATAAGCTGTGTGAGCTGAGCAGTCAGACAGATATATAATATTATATATAGATAATAGATGATGCAGCACACTGGCCTGAGCCTGAGCAGTGCACACAGATATGGTATGTGACTGAGTCACTGTGTGCTGTGTATCGCTTTTTTCAGGCAGAGAACGGATTATAAATAAAAGTGGTGGTCACTGGTCACTATCAGCAAAACTCTGCACTGTACACTACTGAGTACTCCTAATGCTCCCCAAAATTAGTAAATCAAGTGTCTAAACGGAGAGGACGCCAGCCACGTCCTCTCCCTATCAATCTCAATGCACGTGTGAAAATGGCGGCGACGCGCGGCTCCTTATATAGAATCCGAGTCTCGCGATAGAATCCGAGCCTCGCGAGAATCCGACAGCGTCATGATGACGTTCGGGCGCGCTCGGGTTAACCGAGCAAGGCGGGAAGATCCGAGTCGCTCGGACCCGTGAAAAAAAACATGAAGTTCTGGCGGGTTCGGATTCAGAGAAACCGAACCCGCTCATCTCTATCACTGACACATTTTAAAAGACTCACATGTGGTGCTCATTATTTCATTTGTGATTCTGTGAGGAAACGTGGAAAACATGCACTGTTTGGGGTCCTGAGGACCGAGTTTGAAAACCTTTGCACTAGAGGGAGCGTTAGGGTTAGGTATTAGGGTTATGGATAGAGTAACAATACTTACAGGAACGTCAGAAGAGCTGACCCTGAATGACAGTTACATGACCACTGAGACTCAAAAGCCGCGCTGGACCCACTGCAGTCACCAGGAGCATGTAAATCTTCCATTTCATCACTGTCTATGATCCATGATGACATGGTCATTCATAACTCTCTTATTTTGTTCCTACCCCACTGGAATACCACGCTCAGTAGAAAGATATGATTGCTGATAGGCTTGTGTAAAGAAGAAAGTCCTAAAGGTTCATTTAAAAGTGTGGAGGCTGGCAGGGAGTCTGACTGCACAAGAGTGATTTCCAGTGGCAGTGAGAGGAGGTGATCACAGTGGAGGTGAGACAACAGTTAGTGGAGGAGCGAAGAGGATGGGAGGGAGGGGGGACAGAAAGGAGGTCTGAAATGTAACAGGGTGTGGCACAATTGAGAACTTCATATGTTAGAATGAGGAGTTTACACTAAGTTCCGTGTAGTCAATGGGGATCCAGTGAAGCAGTTTGCAAAGGGGGACGCTGCCACAAGGCGGTGAGAGAGATAAATGAGCCGGGCAGCAGAGGTCTTCATAATTTATTGAAGTGGGGGGAGATGAGTGAGTCAGAGGCCAGAAAGGAGGAGATTGCAGTACTCTAGATGGGAACTGACAAGTACATGAATGAGGCATCAATAGTGAGGAAAAGCTTGATTGTAGAAATGTTGTGAAGATGTAAGCGACAGGAGTGTGAAATGAATATGGGGTGTGAAGGAGAAGGAGGAGTCGTCCAGGCAGCATACTTGAGGAACAAAGGTAAGTGCAGTGCTGTTAACATATAGATTGAGTGGGGGAGGTGAGGGAGACCTGGATGAGGGGAGCACAATAAGTTTGAATCTTGACATATTGCGTTTTAGAAATCTGAAACTAAGAATTAGGCTGGGTCAAGAGCGGGTCTTTTGTTTATGGGAGTCTTGATAGCACGCTTGAAGGAGGTGGAGGGGAAGTACCAGATGAGAGGGGACATATTGAAGTTGTGAATGAGGGGAAAGCAGGCTTTAGGAATGTAGGAATGAGGGAGTGGAGGAGGTGTGAGAAACAAGGTGGCAGTTGGGGGGGGGGGGGTGAGAGGATGAAAGATGTGCATGGACCTCATCCTCAGTGGCAGGAGAGAAGTAGGACACAGTGGACAGGTATTTGTAATTGAAAGAAGATAGGTGAGAAGGAAACTGATGGGAGAAAATATACTTAAGCTATTGTACTGTTGCAACTGTACTACTGCCTATATCTATTTTAAGAGTTCATACCAATCTGCCACTGTACTACTGTCTTTGTTTATTTTACTACCTTATCATATTTTGCTCTTCATTCTCTCCTTCTTTCCTTGTTCCCCTCTCTCACTATGTTACTCCCATCATCATCCCCGGCAGATCTTCCCTCCATCCCCCACTCCTCTAACCTTAAACCCAACCTGCCCCATCATTCCTTAAACCCCTCTAACCTCATTCATAGCTCTCTTATTTTGTTCTTACATCACTGGAATACAAGGTCAGTTTACAACAAACTGACCAGCACCCAAAAATCCTCCACCTTTTTCATTGCAATCATGGAAATATTTATATATTCATTTGACATTGGATGCCATCTCCTATGGAAGATTCTTTCTCATTCTCACTCCTAGATCCAATTTCATGTTGGGGTTGCCCTCCTAACCCCCCACTGTACATTCCATGTCATTCACCCTACACCTTCTATCTCCTCCTGCTATGAGATCCATTCAAACCGACTTTTCCATACTGTCCACTTTCACATGGCCCTGTCTCCCATTCCTTGATAACTTCTCTAACTGGCTCTCCCACAATCTCTCCTCTGACCTCTCCTCACTGTTCCTGGTTTCAACATGCTGATTGATGATTCCTTCATTACTGTTATTTCCAAACCTTTCTCAGCCCCCTCCTTGTCCTTTGACTTAAAAAAAACTCCCCAATCTCTACACAAACTGTACTCCCTCCCTACTCTTACTAGGTTAAATCTTTACAGCCTTGACCACACCAGTTAGAAACTCATATGTACTTTTCTCTTCTACCATTACCCTCACCCCTATCTAATGAAGCTGTCTCCCTCTATGATCAAGCCTTAACTACTGTACTTGACTCTACTGCCCCAGCTGATACATTTAAGTTGATCCCCTGGCCAACCCTGCACCTCTGGAGGAAATCATGCTCTCTTCCTCCACTTCAGGTTCAATCACTCATCTTAAAGCTCTTCTCTCACTCAGTAACCAATCCTGTTTTTAGGCCTTCACCTTTTTTCAGTCATCTAACACTCACAACTTTATGAACTTCATCTCCCTCATCTCACCCCATCCCATTCCTTTAGTGCACTTGACTTTGCCTCAGACTTTAGCTCCATCTGCCATAAGATCTTATCCCTTCAGTCTCCAACCCTTCTCATGACCCTCTGTGGCTGAAATCCATGCCTGCCTCTTCTAACTCCAGCTACTCCCTTAACCCCATCTCCACCTATCAACTCCAGTTCCTTCTTCTTTCTTAACTTACTGTACCTCCTACTTGTCTAACCACTCTGCTGTATCTATACCCACCTCTACCTTACCGCCACTTCCACCTTTCCTGTTGGGGTACCCCATATTCTTTTATTTGGACCCTTTCTTTTTTCCCTCTACATTTCTTTCAGTTTATCAGTACCTTTAGGTTCCGATACTGCCTCTATGCTGATGATTCACAAATTTAACTTTCTTCTTACACTGTCCTCTCCCATCTCACTTCCTGTCAACCATCTCTTATTTCTGAAACTCAGTATCTGTGTTGTCCCATGTCTTACAGGAACGGACAATGGTTATGTATCGACAGGTAAGTTATGTTGGGCACAGGTTCAGCATGCAGAGACAAAGATATTTACATCTTGATGGAAAGAAGGTCACAAATAATTACATTTATGCTTAGAAAAATGAGAGGAATGCACCTATTGCAATAATTTCTGACATAATCTGGGAGGAGAGTGTCCATAAAAGGTGACTACCTGGATTTATTTATCATGTTCAACCTCATAACTGTAATTATTGAAGTGAAAATAGATGAAGATGGTAGCACAAAAAGACTGTGCCTCTACACATCCATATCATTTGCCAAGTATTGATTGAAATTATAAAAAAAAATTGGATCCTGAATGATTCTTCTTTATAAAGAAGGACCTGATGCATAAATAAAGGGAAGGAAAGTTAGTGAAGGAGGAAAGTGAGAAGAAGTCAAATGTGAAGCAGTTAGGAAGATGACATGAGCTACAGCACTGAGGATAGATTCAAGAGAACACAGGGGGTAATTCAGAGTTGGCTAGTCTGCCCCGCATGTCAGGCCCTGCTTCCCGCCCCCCCTTCCCGGAACAGGTACAAAAGCATCACACGGCGGTGATGCTTTTGTAACTGGTGGGTAGTTCTCTACCTGCGCAGCTCCTACGCGTTGGTAGGGAGCTACACGCAGCGTTCTGGGTTGCAGCGGCTGCGTGTGACATGTCATGCAATCACCGCGGCCTGCCCCCCCAATGCTCCAGACACTCCTCTAACGCCGTTGGCACGCCCCCTCCCGCCCCGCGACCGCCTCTGCCTGTTAATCAGGCAGAGGCTATCACAGCCAGTGAGTTGCTGATAGCTGGGCTCCTGGGGTGCGCACGTGCAGTGCGGCCACTGCGTGTGTGCACTCCACAAAGTAATTCAGACAGCGATCGAATTACACCCAGAGTACGGAGTGAGGGAGAGAGTAGGAGGTTGCATTAGTCAAGGTTTAGGATATTTTGTAAAAAAAAGTGGCTTAGGGGTCTAGATATTAAACCCAGAACAGCTCTAGCTATCAATGGCTACTGTTGCTATTGGTTATCACCTATAATGGGCCAGTAGCCATGTCCTATGACAGCTTTCCCCAGGCAAAACATGTGGAAGGTAGCCAGCTATTCCATATTTAACATAGGTTCATGTTATAAAAAAATTTACATTATTATTATTTTTTATTCCTATTGGTTCTTGTAATTTTTTTAATTATTGAATATGCACTGGAAATCAGAGATCGGACCTCCAATGCACTGTGCATGCGTGGGGTGGCAATGCCAGATCATGAATGCACAGAAGGGACCCTGATTTCCTGGCGATGTGGTATTTGCTTACTGCTGTCAGGCAGTATCACCGGGGAGCAAAACAGTGCTACTGCATGCTGCCAAAGCTACGTTTTTTGACAACTATGCCTTCCAAATAAGCCTAAATAGTCCCCTTTCATTTTAGCTAAAAAAAAAAAAAAAAAAAAAAAGGTTTTCTACTCAGCCTGATTTGTGAATATTTGTAGAAGATTTGAAAAGGGAGTTAAAGTTAATAAAATTTCGGTGTTACTATAGAGCAGGGGTATATAACATGCAGCCCTACAGCTATTGTGAAACTAACATACCAGCTTGCACTGCCACAGTTTTATCATGCTATAATAGCAAGTTGTGGCAGTGCATGCTGAAATGTATAGCTCAACAGCAGATGGAGGGCCGCATGTGGAATAACCCTGTCTGCTGTAGAGGGTACATACACAATACTATTTTACCCTTACTTACATAGGCGCCAGAACAGGGAGGGCAAGGGGACGTGTCATCCTCCCCCCCAACAAAAAAATAAAAATAAAAAATCTGATAGGCGTTACTGCAATTAACATGGAAGAATTGGGGGATATCGCACTGTTCGTAAGATATTTTGATGTAATATCAATGAAGATGAAGAAGAAACCAGACTTCATTAATATAAGGAAGAAAGGAAGATACTAGGATTATTGAATGGATAAGATCTTGGCTGCAGGATAGAAAACAGAGAGTTGTGGTAAATGGAGTGCTTTCACAGGAGGGAAATGTTACCAGTGGAGTACCCCAGGGATCTGTACTTGGACCAGTGCTTTTTAATATCTTTATTGGTGACATTGCAAATGGCATTGAAGGGAAAGTATGCCTTTTTGCCGATGACACAAAGGTATGCAACAGGCTAGACACACCAGGTGGGGTAAAACAAATGATTGAGGATCTAGGTAGACTAGAGGAATGGTCAAGAGCTTGGAAATTACAGTTTAATGGCAAAAAAAATGCTAAATCATGCACTTGGGTCTCAAAAATCCAAAAACTAAATACAGTAGTAATAATAATGGCACTATACTGGAAACTACTGAGGAGGAAAGGCATCTAGGAGTCACTATTTCAGGTGACTTAAAGGCAGGTAAGCAATGTAACAAAGCAATGAGGACGGCTAGTCAGATTCTTGGCTGCATTGGGAGAGGAATCAGCAGCAGAAAGAAAGAAGTAATAATGCCACTGTATAGGTCATTGGTATGGCCTCATCTAGAATACTGTGTTCAATTCTGGAGGCCATATCTTTAAAATGATATTAATACATTAGAGACTGTACAAAGAAGGGCAACTAAAATTGTGCATGGCCTACATCACAAAACATACTCAGAAAGACTAAAAAATCTCAATATCTATAGTTTGGTGCAGAGAAGGGAAAGGGGGGACATGATAGAACTTTCAAATATATCAAGGGTTTTAACAAAGTCCAGGAGGGAAACATTCTCCATATGAAGAGAAGCAATAGGACATGAGGACATGCAATGAGACTGGAGGGGGGGGGGGGGGGGGGGTTTGTTCAGGAGACATATGAGGAAACATTACTTCACAGAAAGGGTAGTGGACAAGTGGAATAGCCTCCCATCAGAGGTAGTAGAGGCTAAGACAGTAGAGCAATTCAAACATGCATGGGATAGATATAAGGATATCCTTACAAAGAAACAAGGATCAAATAAGTTTTGAGATAAAAATATGGTTAAAAAAAAGGGCAGACTAGATGGGCCAAGTGGTTCTTGTCTGCCGTCAAATTCTGTAAAAGATTTTTCCAAATAATTGTACTGGTGGTGCACCCTGAGTCAGTGATTGGTAGACAAACTAAGGAAGAAAGAAAAGACTCTTTGTGGGCACACTCTTGGTTAATTAGAAAAAAGCTGAAATAAATATAGATTAATACAAAATATTTTATTAATAAGTTAATTAAAATTTGAACATTTGATGTATCCTAGACAAACTAACAAGTATACAAACATTTGACATGCATGAAAGAAGGACTCACAAAAATGATCTCTACTAAATATGGATCAGATGTATAAATCAAGACCCAAAATGGGTCAATGTATAGGGGACACACAGATATGCCAGGGGTTAAATGCAGGGCACAACTGGGTCAAAATCAGAATAAGTGCATAAGTTCAGTGAAGTCCACTAATGTACCAATGAGGATGTATATGTTAAATTACTTGTGAGGGGAGCTGAAAAGATGGAAAAATCCAAAGTATAAGTAGTGAATCTGCTGTCAGTTTTAGGCACGGAGTGAATTACTAAATCCAAGTCCCTACTGCACTAGGTCTTCCTAGGAGGTTTCCCATCCAAGTGCTGACCCAGCTCAACACTGCTTAGCTTCCAAGATCGGACGGATTTGGGTATTTACAGTGTGGTATGATAGTAGGACCAATTTTGCTGCCCTTGCTCCGGGATCACTGATGAGAGTTCACAAGGGTTTAGTAGGAAAAAGTGGTATAGAGTAAGGAAAGGTTTGTAAATAGGATGAGTGGATCTGCTGCCAACGTTAGGCATGGTAAATAACCGGGGAATGTCCAATTCCACCATGTATCACTGGATCGCTGGTGAGAGTCCGGAAATCATGTGAGAAGGAGAATGATAGTTGCTCTTTAGATAGAGAGTTTTTAACACTATTATGAAGAGCAATTTTCTTACATCAATCAGTTAATAATATGAGTAAGTTTAGCCTTGAAGACATCCAAAGGGGCTGGCCTGAGCTTCCTGTCCACTACCTGTTTGGAATATCTATTGTTCTAATAAAAGTGATTTTACCTTTCATACATTTAATCATTACTATTTGTTGCAATGTCCTACAACTTAATAACAAGTATCAAATGAATCTACACATTAATCTGGTTGCTTAAATACCAAATATGACAGGTGTATCTGGCTTCGTTCAAATAATACACATACATGACATTACTTCATTATATAATTTTAAATCATCATGATGTCTAGAGCTTGATATTATTATAATTATGTGCTGTATGAAATACGTGTCGAATCCATCTCTGTGGCATGTCCGTGTAAATGCGTGTGTTACCATATATATTGCTGTGCTCGCTGCGTGTATTTGCAAGTATAGCGACTCATAATGTGTGTAGTTTGTATGTTCTTTTTATGTAATATTTTTGACTTCGACAGTCCACCCTTTGGCAGTAAACAATAACTGCCATCAATTATTAACATAAGAAAAAAAATATTTCATACAATAATCGGTGACCTAGACACAAGTATGTATTCATTTCGCAAATCAGACACTTGACTATATTTGGGGAAGACAGGGAGGAGGACGAGATATCCTCTATATGCACTCGGCGGTCACGGGACCACTGGTTGGGTGTGGGACAACATTCAACCTATAAAGTATGCTGGGACAGTGCTTTGGCCTTTAATGTCTGATTTGCGACGAACATTTCACACATACATCTACCTACGTCTTTGTACACTGATGTTTGGATTCGATTGAGGTTCTGCTGGGTAGATGAAGAAGACACAAACAAATCGTGACAGTGACATATTAAATTTTCATGATCTACATATTCCTATCATTTTCTGAACATTGTTTCCATTTCTGGAACGTATGCTAGGTCTGTTTAATAATTGAACAAGGGTTATAAGTAGTGTCCATCCTAAATAACATAAACCTTCGGAGTTCGGGGAGAGCCATTCATAAACCTTTCTTCCACATATATTAATGAGCTCTTTATCTGCAATGTGTGAATAGCCATTGTCTGATTGTTCCTAATTACCTCCGAACTCCATAACTACTAGACCTTTGATTTTTCTCTGACTTTAACAAACTGATCGGCTAATCCTGGGATCCTATAAGGAAATCACTCCTTCCTCCAGAACCAGTTCCAGTCAAACACTCGACTCCTCATAAAAAAACCTCGCAAAAATAGAATATCCTGAAAAAAAATGTTTGTCAGCGGGAAAGAGAGAAAAGAGAAATAGAACAAAACAACTCTTGTTCATAACAAATCAATTACAATGACTGGTCTTTCTGCAATCCTTTAGTACGCTCAGGTAGTGTTCAACAGTGCCGCCTCTCAGTCTTCACGGAACAGAGTCTCTGGTGATACTTTTGCGATCTCACTACATTTACGAGTTCCTACCGGACTACCGACTTTCCTGCAATGGGAATCGTGGACCCAAGTCTCTCTCTCGGCTACTTTCACTAGGATAGTGCTGTCAACAAAACTTGGTATGGTCCTTCCCACCTGTCTATTAGGCAACCTGAGCGTAAGAACAATCACACAGTCTCTTGGTTCACAATCAAGACAGTTAGTATTTGGCATACCAGCAATCAACAGGTTCAAGTTCTTTTGTCAAATTCTCAAATTCTGGCTCATCTCAATAAGGTACTGTACTGTCACCTCATTGGTGTATTTCTGATCATTGTGCAGATCAATCATGACATGAGGTTGTCTTCCAAAAACAACCAAAAAGACACAAACACCAAAACCAAAACAAATTTTGAAGAGGGTGATTCGTTGAGTGAAGATCTGGGAGTGGTTCCGATGCTACATAATACTAGTGGCAGTATCTATGATCACAATAGTACAATTTCAAGCTTTGCTCCTACTTCTAGGGGTACCATTATCTACACACAAATTTCTGCACAATTTTTCTTTGCGGTAAACACAGCAGCATCCGTGGTGGCAGGAAATGCCTCTACCCAGTTTGAGAAAACATCAGTGCACACCAATACATAACAATAATTCCTAAAGGGTGTTAACTGTACGAAGTCGATTTGTATTTCCTGAAAAGATCCGTCTGCAGGAGGGATATGGGATGGCTCTGTTGGTATTGCTTTACCAATATTCTTCCTCAAGCAAGCAAAACAGGTCATTGCTCTATTACCTGCATGAGAATAGAATCCTAGCGCACACCAGTAGGCTCTTATCAGCCTGCACATACCCTCTTTGCCTAGATGAGTCAGACCGTGTGCCACCTCAGCTAGACTTGGAAGGTATGCTCTGGGGGCTACTGGCTTACCGTGTCCACCTGTCCACAGTCCTGAGGACTCCTGGTCATACCCCTTTGTCCTCCAGACTGCCTTTTCCTGTAGGGAAAACAAATTTTTCATTTTAATTTACTATCGTGTGTTTGCAATGTAGAGTACCATGAGCATAACTCAAAAAAATAAAAAAAACATCTCTAGAGGAGAGAAAGAAGAAGAAAATGAAAAAGAAAATGTCAGGTTTGCCATTCACCAACAGGCATATCAGTGTCTATAATATACATAAATTTAGTGGATGTAGAAGAACCCACATCTCACCAAAAGAAAAGAAATTCCTTTGTTTGGAGCACTCTTTTAAGTAGTATATAAATTTATGAGAGATTTAATTTATTAAAACTTAGCTTTTATTATTTCTTACTCGACTAAAAAATATAAGGGATATGCTATGATTAATGAATCCCTTTGTAAACAGTGGTAAAAATCTATAAATAAGAGCAATTACAATCGTTTATTATATAATAATGTAATTGTTCAAAAATTAGGAAATGTAATGATAGTGATCTATCAGTCTAATCAAATAAACAGCAGTAGTGATATTTTTTACTCTATTATACTCAGAAAATTCATTAACATTTGGGTATTAATATCACAAATAAATTCAGACCAATTAAATGCGTCTGGATTAGATCAAGCGGTGTAAATAATGCTAGAAAACTTCTTTGGATCAGCTTCTCCCCATATTTCAATCAAGCTTGTACACAAAAAGACTAATACTTTCTCATAGAGATAAACAGAAATGCTGTCCTTAACTGTGTCGGTAAATAAAGAGTACAAGGTTGCGATTTGATTTCTTTAAACAAGAAACTGACATATATTGTATCACAATTGTATGGAGCAGGTGTTGGTGCATAAATAGCCACCTATTATTAGGACCAGATTCCAGTCACAATGTAGCAATGTCATGTGAGTCAATCACCACATAATCATATTGAAAGAAAGGGTTACACATTACAAATCCTGTACTCTTCAATGATTGTCCATAATCTGGAAACACATTGCTACATATAGGTGAAATTGTATTGTTGGTGCATAAATAGCCACCTATTATCAGGACCAGATTCCAGTCACAATGTGGCAATGTCATGTGAGTCAATCAGCACATAATCGCATTGAAAGAAAGGGTTATACAATACAAATCCTGTACTCTTCAATGATTGTCCATAATCTGGAAAAACATTGCTCCATATGGGTAAAAATTGTATTGTGATATAACACAAAAGGGGAGGGGAGAAGGGAAAGGAAAAAACAAAAAAAAAAAAAAACAAAAAAACAAAGTGTAGACACTCTAGTCAATTGATCCCATCTGCTGTCCGACCTCATCCAGGAGCGGAGGAAAGATGAGAGTGGGACCGTCGACTGTGTCGTGGAGAAAAAGAAAGACAGGCACACTGGCTAAAGACCCCGTCGTGGTGTTAGATAGGCCCTGATGCTAAAAAGCCTTGCAAGGTCTAAATGCGCCACTTGGGCCAAAGCCAAAGGCCGAATTGAGAAGAAAAGTAACAGAGCAGGGTTTAAATTTAAGCTGCAATTGCCCACATCCAAATTGCTCCTAATTTCATATATAACCTTATGAGCACAGGCTAATTATTATCTCAAATATTGGTGTATCCACCTTTATTGTACTTTGCTGGATTGATGAGACTGATTTCAATATATAACCTTATGAGCATAGGCTAATTAGTATCTCAAATATTGGTGTATCCACCTATATTGCACCTTGCTAAATAGGGATAACTGATTTCATTATATGATCTCATAAGCATAGGATGATTAATATCACAAATGTTGGTGTTTCCACCTGTGTTGCACACTGCTCATTGCCATATCTTTCAGAAAGGTATACATCTATTGAGAAGAATAAAAATATTCTGTGTTTTTAAAGAAACCCAACAGGTAAGGGCTGAAGAAAAAAGGAATAGTGGGCACTCCAGTTCACTGATCCCATCTGCTGTCTGACCTCATCAGGAGAGCGGAGGACAGATGAGAGTAGGATCGTGGGTTGTGCCGTGAAAAAGGAAAAAGCCGGATGGCAACTTGAGAAGCCGTATGTGGTGTTAGGCGGACCCTGATGCTAAATAGCCTTGCAGGGTCCGGATGCGCCACCGGAGACCAAATGTCCGTCCGTGAGGGAAAAGAGGGGGGAAGGGAGAGGATATGGAGAGTACCGGGTTGTTGTATCTGGAGCGCAACTCGCTGTGAGTCACTGCTCAGGCAGCGGTCCGTTGATCCGAGCCGCTCGATCGTCTGGAGCTGCTGCTACTGATCACGTCTCCCCCGCTGCTCGCCGCGGTCAGTTGATCCACACCGCTAGATTATTGGAACTACTGCTGCTGATCACGGCTCCCCCTGCAGTGAGGAGACCGTGCATAGGGCCGTAATTAGGACGTACGTTTCACCACCTGGGCTTGCTCACTTAGCAGCCTATAGTGGTGTTCAAATGGTATCCTTAAAAAGAGATCATTAGCCAATGGCTTCCCTAGGATCTTAGGAGTCCAATTATAACCTAAATGAGTCCAGCTGTTCTATCCCTTAAATAGTGCATGTCCTGCACAGCTATAAAGACACAAAGAATAACAGATCATCATCTCAAAATAGATGTGGGATTTCTATTATATACAAGGATAATTCGTGCAGAACAACATTAGTAGATCATAATGATATCATGGTGATTATATTAACACTTCATAGATTATATATATCATTAGATCATATACATTAAAGGGTTGTGAAGTGAATAAGCAGAGTTAATTAATCAGGCAGATAGTATAAGCCTAATTAACCGAGAGCTAGGGGCGAAAATCCGGACTGAATCACCAATGAAAAAACGGATTTATTATTAATCAGAGAAAATAGTAAAGATAAACAGTTATTTAATATAACAGTATATGATCTAATGATATATATAATCTATGAAGTGTTAATATAATCACCATGATATCATTATGATCTACTAATGTTGTTCTGCACGAATTATCCTTGTATATAATAGAAATCCCACATCTATTTTGAGATGATGATCTGTTATTCTTTGTGTCTTTATAGCTGTGCAGGACATGCACTATTTAAGGGATAGAACAGCTGGACTCATTTAGGTTATAATTGGACTCCTAAGATCCTAGGGAAGCCATTGGCTAATGATCTCTTTTTAAGGATACCATTTGAACACCACTATAGGCTGCTAGGTGAGCAAGCCCAGGTGGTGAAACGTACGTCCTAATTACGGCCCTATGCACGGTCTCCTCACTGCAGGGGGAGCCGTGATCAGCAGCAGTAGTTCCAATAATCTAGCGGTGTGGATCAACTGACCGCGGCGAGCAGCGGGGGAGACGTGATCAGTAGCAGCAGCTCCAGACGATCGAGCGTCTCGGATCAACGGACCGCTGCCTGAGCAGTGACTCACAGCGAGTTGCGCTCCAGATACAACAACCCGGTACTCTCCATATCCTCTCCCTTCCCCCCTCTTTTCCCTCACGGACGGACATTTGGTCTCCGGTGGCGCATCCGGACCCTGCAAGGCTATTTAGCATTAGGGTCCGCCTAACACCACATACGGCTTCTCAAGTTGCCATCCGGCTTTTTCCTTTTTCACGGCACAACCCACGATCCTACTCTCATCTGTCCTCCGCTCTCCTGATGAGGTCAGACAGCAGATGGGATCAGTGAACTGGAGTGCCCACTATTCCTTTTTTCTTCAGCCCTTACCTGTTGGGTTTCTTTAAAAACACAGAATATTTTTATTCTTCTCAATAGATGTATACCTTTCTGAAAGATATGGCAATGAGCAGTGTGCAACACAGGTGGAAACACCAACATTTGTGATATTAATCATCCTATGCTTATAAGATCATATAATGAAATCAGTTATCTCTATTTAGCAAGGTGCAATATAGGTGGATACACCAATATTTGAGATACTAATTAGCCTATGCTCATAAGGTTATATATTGAAATCAGTCTCATCAATCCAGCAAAGTACAATAAAGGTGGATACACCAATATTTGAGATAATAATTAGCCTGTGCTCATAAGGTTATATATGAAATTAGGAGCAATTTGGATGTGGGCAATTGCAGCTTAAATTTAAACCCTGCTCTGTTACTTTTCTTCTCAATTCGGCCTTTGGCTTTGGCCCAAGTGGCGCATTTAGACCTTGCAAGGCTTTTTAGCATCAGGGCCTATCTAACACCACGACTGGGTCTTTAGCCAGTGTGCCTGTCTTTCTTTTTCTCCACGACACAGTCGACGGTCCCACTCTCATCTTTCCTCCGCTCCTGGATGAGGTCGGACAGCAGATGGGATCAATTGACTAGAGTGTCTACACTTTGTTTTTTTGTTTTTTGTTTTTTCCTTTCCCTTCTCCCCTCCCCTTTTGTGTTATATCACAATACAATTTTTACCCATATGGAGCAATGTTTTTCCAGATTATGGACAATCATTGAAGAGTACAGGATTTGTATTGTATAACCCTTTCTTTCAATGCGATTATGTGCTGATTGACTCACATGACATTGCCACATTGTGACTGGAATCTGGTCCTGATAATAGGTGGCTATTTATGCACCAACAATACAATTTCACCTATATGTAGCAATGTGTTTCCAGATTATGGACAATCATTGAAGAGTACAGGATTTGTAATGTGTAACCCTTTCTTTCAATATGATTATGTGGTGATTGACTCACATGACATTGCTACATTGTGACTGGAATCTGGTCCTAATAATAGGTGGCTATTTATGCACCAACACCTGCTCCATACAATTGTGATACAATATATGTCAGTTTCTTGTTTAAAGAAATCAAATCGCAACCTTGTACTCTTTATTTACCGACACAGTTAAGGACAGCATTTCTGTTTATCTCTATGAGAAAGTATTAGTCTTTTTGTGTACAAGCTTGATTGAAATATGGGGAGAAGCTGATCCAAAGAAGTTTTCTAGCATTATTTACACCGCTTGATCTAATCCAGACGCATTTAATTGGTCTGAATTTATTTGTGATATTAATACCCAAATGTTAATGAATTTTCTGAGTATAATAGAGTAAAAAATATCACTACTGCTGTTTATTTGATTAGACTGATAGATCACTATCATTACATTTCCTAATTTTTGAACAATTACATTATTATATAATAAACGATTGTAATTGCTCTTATTTATAGATTTTTACCACTGTTTACAAAGGGATTCATTAATCATAGCATATCCCTTATATTTTTTATATTTTTTAGTCGAGTAAGAAATAATAAAAGCTAAGTTTTAATAAATTAAATCTCTCATAAATTTATATACTACTTAAAAGAGTGCTCCAAACAAAGGAATTTCTTTTCTTTTGGTGAGATGTGGGTTCTTCTACATCCACTAAATTTATGTATATTTGGTACATTATTCCAAGGAGCACCTCCAACGATAGAATAGTTGCCCATGGGGGCTGAAATCCTTTTCTGTTTAGTTGGTTATTATTATTTATTCAATTAATTATATTTAGTCTGGTGCAGGATAAGCCTTGTTCTGTCATATCAGTGTCTATACAAAATTTCCCTTCAAAAGTATTCCCATTCTCCACCCTTTGTGCATGACAAGGCACACTGCAGTAATACTGGTGTTATCGTGCTGTTGAGATATACTGGGTTTGGGCAGAACTCTGAAGGACCTAGGCATGTGGAGTTTGAACTGTAATTGGGTCCATGTATTGTACCACCCTGTGTGAATGCAAAAGATGAAGAGGAAACTGTAGAGAAACAGAATAGAGGTTGGTGACAGATGAGTTTGAGGAGGTGGATAAGATTTTATAAAAATTTTGACAACTGGATTGAGCAATACGGAGACGTGATTCTCTACTTGGTCTTCTCCCCTTAAAAATAATTCTGTGTTTATCGTATCGCTATTGGGACTATCCCAGCCATCAATCCAGTGTCCTGTCCATCCTAAGTCCATAGGGAACCCGGTATCTGTGAGATAATTTCCTCTACCCGTGATGAACATGCATCTAGAACAGTAGAATGCGACATTAGTCTTCGTGGGTGTCTAACATACTTTGTACTTACTGAGCGGGAGCACAGTATATGTATATCATACCTAACAAAATTAAGTTAATCAGGGGCCATTTCTGCTAGGAAAAAGAAGCAAAAGTTTAGAGGCCCCATCTTAACCCCAGCAAGTTTTGTCAAAGGGTAATGTTGCATTTATTTTGTTCTTCCCATTAGCCGAATCTGTGTTTTCTATATGGCTTATGATTCCTTACTATATGTCCCTTGGTCCCGTCTATGTGTTTAATAATGTGGCTTGTGTTTTCTGTCTAGGAGGTCTATATTGACTATGTGTCCTACTACTCCTACAATCTCTGGCAAAATGCCCTTCCTTCCTACAAGTGTAACATATTATTGACCATTAGGGATCTGGGGTTTGGACTGATGGGTCTTTCCTGTATGTGCCAGTATACTTACCGTCCTCAACCTCTCCACCTGTTGTTCTCTGCGCCTAGCACTATTCTGGTGATGTTCAATAGCACACTATCTAAGATTAGCTACTGTGACCCCTTTCCAATTTTGCAAAGAAGTCTGCACCCTGACACTCAATGCCTTATTGAGCCTGTCCATTTGCACAGAGACAGCCACCTCCCATTTGCCGAATTAGTGTTTGCCAGTGGTCTTATCCAGATGGAGAGTTTTCTATTACTGCAAAAGACAAAAAAAAAAGTTTAACAAGCTTCTAGGTCATGCGAAGTATTCATTCAATCCTTCTCATCCCGTATTAAGGGTCTGTACATGGTCCAACGAACATTTCCGAGCTCATCTTTACTAGGGGCATTACTAGGAATGAATACCTCTTATATGGTAACTGAAAGAAATACCCGGGGGTTACCTTGTCTCTGTCCGCTTTCCTACTGGCAAATACTAATGTGCGGACAGGTTTTTCTCCATTTCTGACGTTACTTTCTTGATTTTTTTTGTTTTGTTTTATTTTGGGGTTTTACTATATATGTACACAAATGATACCATACTTACCTGTTCCACTGGTCTCAGCCACTTCCCCCACAGGCTACTGCTCTTCTTTTACCGGTTGGATACTCCTCTGGGTGCATGAGAAATGGCTAAAAACAATCAGGTCACCTTCTCCTCCTAAATAAAACTTCAACATTCATTAGTACATATATAGGTTACAGTCATATTTTTCATATTTTTATTATTTTCTATAGTTTGTATGCTGGCCGTAACTGCTTCCACATCTACATAAGGCTGTGTACTTGCATTCTCTTTTTTTTTTCCTACTTGTTTATTGTTGCTACAAGTTCAAACAGTTCTTATATTTCCATTCTTGTCTTATATGACTTTGGTTAGACATACCACCTGCAATACCTTAGGATCAAACTCACCAACCCCTCTTGCTGCCACAGGTTTAAACACTTTGTATGTCTGACCCTTTGTTTTCTGGATTTTATCAGACATATTTTACTGCTTTCATTCTGCAGTACCTCTGGTTCAAAGCTGCCCACCTTAGGGAATGGTACCCTATCTTTGTCAGTCATACTTACCCATTCGTCACAATAAACTTCAGCGTGTGGACCATATTTCCCACACATAATCAACCTCGCTGACCCCTTGTGCCGCAGCTCTTCAGCCTGAACCCTGGCTAAATGTCCCTTGAAATTTCATATCATTGGCTTACTGATATCACAACAATACACACGGATATGATTTTCTCAGCTTTACTATGCGTCTACCACAAGCTGATCGACCACAGTGTCGTGTTTATAATGTACAGTGCATCATTAAGACCATGATATCCCGGACGAGCACCCATCTGTGAATACCAAATTGTTTCCTTAAAAATATTTAAAATGCCTGCTCTAATATATATTGTAATTGCCTGCACCTCTTATTACCATGTGCCATGAATGTCCACTACCTGTTTGGAATATCTATTGTTCTAATAAAAGTGATTTTACCTTTCATACATTTAATCATAACTATTTGTTGCAATGTCCTACAAGTTAATAACAAGTATCAAATGAATCTACACATTAATCTGGTTGCTTAATTACCAAATATGACAGGTGTATCTGGCTTCGTTCAAATAATACACATACATGACATTACTTCATTATATAATTTTAAATCATCATGATGTCTAGCGCTTGATATTATTATAATTATGTGCTGTATGAAATAAGTGTCGAATCCATCTCTGTGGCATGTCCGTGTAAATGCGTGTGTTACCATATATATTGCTGTGCTCGCTGCGTGTATTTGCAAGTATAGCGACTCATAATGTGTGTAGTTTGTATGTTCTTTTTATGTAATATTTTTGACTTCGACAGATGGGAAACCTCCTAGGAAGACCTAGTGCAGTAGGGACTTGGATTTAGTAATTCTCTCCGTGCCTAACACTGACAGCAGATTCACTACTTATACTTTGGATTTTTACATCCTTTTAGCTCCCCTCACAAGTAATTTAACATAGCATTTAACCCCTGGCATATCCGTGTGTCCCCTATACATTGACTCATTTTGGGCCTTGATTTAAACATCTGAGCCATATTTAATACAGATAATTTTTGTAGGTCTGTCTTTCATGCATGTCAAGTGTTTGTATACTTGTTATACTTGTTAGTTTGTCTAGGATACATCAAATGTTCAAATTTAATTAACTTATTAATAAAATATTTTGTATTAATCTATATTTATTTCAGTTTTTTCTAATTTACCAAGAGTGTGCGAACAAAGTCTTTTCTTTCTACCTTAGTTACTGCAATTAATATGGGCAGTGTCAGGATGGAGATAATGGTGGTCATTCCGAGTTGATCGCTAGCTGCAGTTGTTCGCAGCGGAGCGATCAGGCAAAAAAATGACAGTTCTGCGCATGCGTATGCGGCACAATGCATACGCGTGACGTACAGGCACAACGAACGATGCAGATTTGCACAGGGTCTAGCGATGCATTTCAGTTGCACTGGTTCCCGCAGAGTGATTGACATGAAGTGGGCGTTTCTGGGTGGCAACTGAACGTTTTCAGGGAGTGTTCGGAAAAACGCAGGCGTGCCAGGGAAAACACAGGCGTGGCTGGGCGAACACTGGGCGGGTGTGTGACGTCAAATCCGGAACTGAATAGTCTGAAGTGATCACAAGGGCTGAGTAGGTTTTGAGCTACTCTGAAACGACACAATTTTTTTTTGCAGGCGCTCTGCGATAAAAACGTTTGAACTTCTGCTAAGCTAAAATACACTCCCAGTGGGTGGCGGCATAGCTTTTGCACGGCTGCTAAAAACTGCTAGGGAGCGATCAACTCGGAATTACCCCCAATATCCTTTCTGGCTGCTCCACCTCCGTACTCCCTACGGCCCTTCTCCAACCGCATCCAGGGTCCTACTCCCCACTGCACCCAGCTCCAACCCCTACTGTGTGTGGCTAGTTACTGTGTGCTAGCCCCTCCTCTGGACCCAGCCGTGTGCCCTCTCACCTCCCACTTCATATGTTCCTCACCTCTTCCCCCTCAGCTCCCTTTTGTCCTCTTACCCCCTTCCCACATGGCAACCCCTGACCTCCCCCCATTTCCAACTGGGATCAGCTGTAAATGTACCCTGTAAACTCTCATTACCTTCCATGTGTGAGCTATGAGTGGATAGTGTCTCATCGTCTTCTACATAAAGTCACTCACATGTTACAGTTATGTTTTTGGAACCTTTTTATTATACACATTTTGTGGGAAATCACCTGAAAAATGGGGATACCCTTAAAATTTAAGTATCCCCTTGCAAGAATTACAGGGGTACTACAGCAGATATCTTTGATATCTGCGCTTTCCCTAATTCCCATTGCAATGACGATGGTGTTAGCCATTGTAGTTTATGGCTACATATCACACAATTTACTGAAGAGGGATCTGGAATGATGCAATCACTTTTTAGTTTACACATTGCTGGAATGGGCTCCTACCGGAGCGTCCCTGGATGTGATTTTTAATATATCTTGACCGTTTACATTATTGCCCAAATAGCAGCAATAAGAAATTCTATTTATCGATTATAAACCTCAATAAACAGTAAATTTGCCCCTTAATGTTGTATTTTACTTCTAATTCACTATTATCTGCATTGCCCATAGTGTCCTCTATGCTGTTTTTTTTACATAAATATGGATGGATGGATGGATGGATGGATGGATGGATGGATGGATGGATGGATGGTCAGTGTGGTCAGCCAGCACAGGGGGTATTGGACAAACATTAGAGAGGACATGCAAAGAACAGGGCTACTTTGTGAAGGAGGAGACAGGTTTGCATCAAGTCCACTCACTTTGATTGGCAGGAGGGAAAATCTTGGTCTAGTTTTCAATGAAACAAGCCAAAAATGATCCAGATCCAACAAGTTACTGACCCCTAGAGAAGGGGGTGGGGCCTTCAGGCAGTGGGGTTCACTCAGGATTTCCCTGTGCACTTGTGGACCAGTCCAAACCTGGGTGATAGATATCGCTATCATCACGTAGGTGGTATGGTGGGCAAATCCAGCTGCCCCCCCCCCAACAGAAAAGGTTGTGGCACACCTGCCTATTTAGAATACCAAAATAAGTATAACATGTTTTTCACTCTCAGCTTTTATAGCACAATACCAAGCAAATTTAATGTGTCAATTTATATGCAGTGTCAATAATATATATTAGCATGGCATTATTACTGTGGATTATGACTTTACTGGTAACCTATTTCATTCGAAGTTTTGCCAAATAAATTGCTATTTTACAAAGTTCCAGCAGGTAATGACGTCCCTTTGTTTTTGTGTATGGATGTTTCAAACAACAATGTATTTGCAAGAGAACATACTGGAAAAAAAGAACCATGGATTTTTGTCTGTATCCATTCCCACAAATTATACAGGAAGCCAAAATCTGATAAGAAAAACCATAGCAAACCATGATTATAATGGTGTGGGTGGGACAGAAAAGAAAAAGTAATAGTTTCCTCACACAGACTGCTTCTGTACAATCTAGCGTTACCAAAGGCACTGTTTTATATAAATGTTACTTGTTATGTTAAAAAATACTCTTTATTCCAAGACTTCATATAAAATTTTGCAATCCAATATATTGTGAGGATAGAGATTTTGTAAATGTGACAAGAAGTTTCATTTTTAAATCTCACCACTTGTTCTCACAATCTTAGAAGCAGTTTTCAAAACTGGATGTTGTTAAATTGGAATATCACTGGAGTGCTTCCTCATTGTAAAAGGAAATCCAGTTAACGTGGCACTGATCTAATAAAACAATTACTAGTACTTCGAATCTAGATCATACCTACCAACAGTCCCGATTTTGACAGTCCCAGTGTCCTGTATCGGGAAGGAAACTTGGGAGGTCCCCTTTCATCTGCTATTCTGCTAAGCAGAGCAGCGGTTAATAGATGCTGTGCGCATTTGAGGGACTGCTCCAAAAAGCAGTAGCCCCAACAATCCCTAATACTGCTACTAGTAGCAGCGATACTTACAATTGACAATCTGGCCGACTGCACATGTGCGTCCTGAGTTCACACATGCGCAGAAATGCAGGGCATACTGTGTGGTGGTGGCAGATGGATCCGATCAGATGCCTCTTCTCAACCCCGGATCTCCTTCCCATAGATAGGAGCAGAGCCCTGGGAATCAACACCATCTAAAGAAGTTTCACTTACACCATACTTACCTATTCTCCCGGAATGGCCGGGAGGCTCCCGGCCCCCCGAAAGAGAGGGCAAGTCTACCGGCTAACAGCACCTGTCCGCAGTTTCCCCGCAGCCGCATACAAGCTCCCACAGATAAGGGGATCGATGACATGATTCGATGACGCTATTTTACGGACACCCCCCCGCTATTCAACATCACCCTCCTCCGTAATGCCCCCAATATGCCAAACCACGCCCCCGCAGTCCAGAGCTGGCTGTCTCCTCCCGGAGGAGGCAGCCTGAATTTCGGCAACTATAATTTACAGACCCTTTCAAAGGTTTAAAATCAATTAAAGACATCTCTGGAAATAGTTCAAATACTTCTGATCAAGATGCTTTAGTTTAATATTAGATTTCCTCCTTAATATACATGAAAACGTTTTACTGACAGGCGGCTAAACATCAGGAGAAGGGTTAACTTATGTGTATCCAGTTTAAAGAAACAATGCTCCTTTGTATATGACCAAAGACATTACCTCATGCTTGTGCAAGGAGAAATATTACCCTTAAGGGCCACTTTAGAGTGGTTTACACCCGGAGGTGATTTATCAGAGCTGTACAGGGATAAGCCCATATCAAATGGCGGTAATAAGGCACTTTAGCAGCAGAGACCCACAGTCCTCTAATAAATGTACATGGTACCACACTGCTACAACAGATCAGTGCTAGTCTGTACAAAGTCATTTTATTAAAGCTTTAAGCATAACTGGGATCATTCCAAACAAGCTGTCATTGAAATGCTGAAATAAATAAAAGGCGTCAATGTAAATTTCACATGAACTCCAAAAATAAAAAAAAGGAGAGATATTTTATTGAACCTGTATTCCTCAATACACTATTTATAGTATGTACGAATAACACCTACCATGTTAATGGAAACAAATTGGTGTGAGATGTGCTGACAGTATATATTGAGTGTAAGGCATGAAGATTTAGGGCACACCTGAAACACTGAATAAGTGACATCATTATTTCTCCCACAGTGCCCCTGCACTTAGTGGCAGACAAAAGCATTGTTTTTTTTATTAAATACACCACCTTGCTTATTGACTGTCAATGGTGAAGCGGTTAGTGTACTTAATTATATTCAAACTTGCTATCCAGGTCTTCCACTCCTGTCTGTCATTTTTTCCCCTATAGTGTAGGCAGGCAGAGGAGGGGATGACATATCAGGCTTTTGCGCTTCCGTGTCAGTGATAGGGTGAGGGTAAGGAATTGCCAGCCTGGCACAGAGGACTACTATGAGCAAATCCTGGTTATATGGGTACAAGTGTGGAGTATGTGAATAATAGTGGCACCCAATCTTCAATACATTTTATTATCAGGCATACAAATGTCATCAGCACTGAACGCAGAAAATAATGAGGCAAATAGTAAGCTGTACATGCATTGCATCTCCACACTGATATTGCACCCATTACATAAATCTATATACTGTATATGTGTATTAGTAATACTCTGTAAGTTAATACAACTTTACATAATTAATAATAAGCTCACCTTACACTCAACTCAAATAAAAAAAACTAGACCTGTTTCAGTTTATGTAGTTCAGAAACTACTGTAAGTGGAAGATTCCTATAAGCTGTTTCCTTCATTGTCCTAGGGCCTGACTAAGAGATGTACATAAATGCCGCTGGCAGCTGTGAATGTGTACATAGCGGCTGTGCAGAAATATCCTAATGCCGCAGTCGTCTGGCTTTGACGGCCACTGGCAGCTTTGGGAGTCCAAGCAGCTGCATACAAATACACATCATCCGTCACAGATCAGTCCATTATGGGAGTTCTGAGTTGCCCTATGATTGCACAGCATGGCCACAGGGAGAAAGACACCAGAGACATTGGTGCTGAGTACAGGATCGCAGTTGCAATCTCAAACACCCCCTCACAATGCTTGTGATGCACCTGCGTTTTTGCCATCACTCCCCGTTACCCCCTACAAACAGTAGTTGACTGTCAATCGCTTTGTGTATAAATACGATGCAATCGCTGAAACAAGACCATCATGGACAAGAGCAGTGCAACTCAAATGCATGCGCACACCGCCGATAATCGTTCAACTGGCGAAAAATTGGGATTACGTACATCTCTGAGTCATCTCTATTCCTTTTATAGTATAATAAAAGCGTAAGTGGGCAATAGGTAACCATTCCTATGTGTGCTTCTGATTATTTCCAGTGTTGTTGTGCAGGTGTACAACGAGACCCTGGTGTTAGGCCTGAATCTCTAAAGGAAGGGGGGGGGGGGGGGGGCAAGTTTAGGACAAATGAAGCTGGTTTCTGCTGTCAGAATAATTTATGTGATTGGTCCTCTGTTTAAGATGAAGACAGCCATTCAGTCACAAGCTACTCTAATTGACTGTTCACATATTGACTTCTTTCAATCATTTACATATAGGTACTGCTGCTCTTCAGGGAAAGAGGCACTGGCTTATTTATAACAGGTGCAGTGTGTGCGGTGACCTTTTCTCTTTCATCCATCTGGGGGACGCTGCGCACTTACTAATGGGGTTAGAGTGTGTGGGATGGGAGTTTGGCACAGAACCTATAAAAAACTAACTCCTCCCCCCTCTAACCCCTCCCATCTCCTTCCTGCTCAGCAGATTACCTCAGTTTTAGTTTTGTGCCTTGGAGGACAGGCACAGTTTTCCTTTGCTCTTAGATTTTAATAGGTTTTTGTTTCCTATCTGTTTTGATTTTATGTTTAGTCCCTGTATACAGGCGACAAGCATATTGTGAGTGGGGTTAAGTTAATAGAAGGCGGCTGTGTGCCTTATTTCTCACTCACCCAGCCTCTAGAAAGTCACCATGCCAGAGGTCTCTGGGGCTTTCTGTTACCGGACACAGCACCGAGGAGGCACTATATCAGGTAGGACAGGCAACTTGCTCTGGCAGTGTTGAACAGTGTCCCATTATTACGATTTACATTTAGACTGCAGTGGCGCGCAGCAGGATACTGAGAGCGGCTAGGATCACGCCGCTGACAGGAGGTTGGTTGTCGCTCCCCGCTACTTCGGATCCTGCCATTGCCGCTTCAGGGCAGGCGGCGGCGGGACTGCAGCGGAAGGGGAGCGGTAGTCGCGTCTGTGCTTTAACTGAAGTTTTACGGCTGCTACAGTCTGTTCTCCTAAAGGGGATTTTGGAGCGTAGAGGCTTCCCGCCGAGCTCTTCCCGCATTGCTAGTCTTTACTGTTCCGCCCATCACTGTCTGTGGGGGCGGACTCAACCAGCGGGCGCCATTTTACTACCCACTCCCTCTGTATCAACGCTGTCTGAAAGGGACTGCACAACAGAGGAGGAGATTATCTGACAGAAACCTGACTCACCCTGTTATTATACAGGCGGGGATCAGAAAATACAGGTGTTATTGGGTTAAATCAGAAATCTGCATCACCCAATTTTATTTCTTGTCTGCCTATATTTCGGTAGTCTCACTGTAAAAAAGTTATTTTTACCTCACCCTGTTTATTACACAGGCGGGAATCATTTCTTAACTAGTGTTGTGCTATTCTGACATAGACAACAGTGGTTTACCTGTTTACAAACATCATGTTATAAAAAGGAGCGGTTATAGCTCAGTCGGTAGAGCTGGACTACAGCACACAGAGTTATGAGGAACATTATTATGTGCTTTGGTTGTGGCATTGTATATTCCATGGTCTGTAAACCAGAAAATCTCCTAAAGGAACGACAAGTTCAGTAGTTTACTACACAGGAGCTCCGATAGCTTTGTGGGCTAATGCTGTGTATTAGTAAGATAGAGTAGACAGGTTTGATTCCCATATACATTAAATTACATGTTCCAAATGTGGCTCCAGACTTCCTAAAGGTAGCACGGACACAGGTACCCCATGCTCCAGGACACCAGTTGCGGAGCAGCCGGGAGGTTCCAGGGATCAGTTTATGCCTCTGTGGGCCAAGCACACCTCAATCCAAAATAATACAGATGGAGTAGTGGTTAGCATTGCTGCCTGACAGCACTGAGTCCATGAGCTTGTTTACATAGAAGTATATGTATATACCGAGCAGGTTTAAATTGCTCTACAGTCTTAGTCTCTACCACCTCTCATGGGAGGCTATTCCACTTATCCACTACCCCTTCTGTGAAGAAATATTTTCCTTAAATTGCCCCTGAACCGGCCTCCCTCCAGTTCAGTGTATGCCCCTAACTGTGTGAAGTTATATATATATATTCCCTGCACTTGCAGGGATTGGGGTTCCAGGACCGGTCCACAAATACCGGTATTCTTTGAGTCTACTTTTCCTTACACTATGTCAATGTAATGGGTCTGGTACTCTGTTTACTACTTAGCGCTAGTCTTGGTAAAAAGATCACTTCTTGGCCTTTTGGCTAAGATCAAGTGTAGTATCTGTTCTTATCAGTTTAATATCTGATACGCCCCCTATCTGGGGGCCCATGTATTAAATATATTTAAAATGGATTGCTCTGTCCACTCCACGCATTGATCCGGTATTGCAGTACCTCCGGGACCGGTGCGCCTTTCAAAACAGGACAGACTATTTCTATTTCTTGTACTCTATGTACTTATGAATTGCCAAATGGCTGGACAAAGCTTCTTAATCAGTTCATACTGGGCAGCGAGCCTGGTCTTTGACAGACAATATAGCTCCTTTACTTCAGAGGCGTTTTGAGGATAAATCCTGTCAGTGAGGATCCTTCAGGATAGAAATAAGAAATAATCTACTGAATTTCTTGTTTTCCACCTCTTCCTTCCCGTGAGAGAATGTTGATGGAAGTCTGACTAAACACCTGATGCAAAAGTTTATATTTCAAGGGAAATGTGTCTGTCTCTCGTACATACTGTTTTCAGTTCAGTTTCGGTGTCTCATTATTAGAGACAGTATTTCTTTATCCTTTCGCTGATGAAGACACTGATCTAATGAAGGTTCCAATAATTATTAGTGGACGCATCCATCATGGGAGAGCCTAGGGCGACTGTCTTTACTAAAGTACAGTATGTGACCTTGACAGTCACCACAGATTGACAACGGTGAGACCGTTATTATATTGGTATTCATTCTGACAGGAATATTCCTACGCCCTCTCCTGGCTTATCCATGAATCTTTAAACCGGTTGCATAATGCAAGTTGTTCATTCTTGTGGCAGCTGATCCTTTTCAAATTATCCATTGACGGGTTTGGTCTCTCAAGCTCTATTCCCTATCTACTCAATGTTGCATTTTTTCCCAGGCTATGACACCCTTCTATCCATTTTGGTTGCGAATCATGAAATTCTGCTTCCAAATTAAAGCAGGAGCAAATAACTCTATCAGTAAGGTGTATGCCTGCGGTATAACAGGTCGTGGGTTCTCATCCTGAGTATAATAGCTGAGAAATGGTTTTTGTTTTTGTTTTTATTACCTATGTCAGGAAAATGTGTACTCTTTTGGGAGGCATTTGTCGACCTAGAACACGGACTTCCGATGTGCCCTCTGCAGGGACCACGGAGTCGGACAGTCTGATTCCCAAGGGGGAGGGCACCAACTTTCTCAGAGTCCACTGGTCCGTTGGATGTACTGAATTTGTAGCACGAACATATATTCTGAATCTTGGGGAACACGTACCAAGCAAGAATCTTTAGTGCCCATCTTAGACGGGCTCTAATCATTGCAGTCTGTTCGCTATCCGCCACAGGAGTATTCAGTCCAATCCTTTGCCCGTCATCTGGGCATCGCTACAATTTTGGGTCAGTTGTTGCAAAAAAAAAAAAAAAAAAAAATCCTCTCTCGTGCACTGTTTGTTTCTACAGCGGACCTTGGTTCTGGATTTCTTCCTTCGCAGATGATGTTATTCATGGGTATTCTTTTCGATACCTGATATCTCAAACCTTGGCGGAGTGCAGGATTTACTGACCAGAATAGACTCAGGGGTCAAGCATACACTTACTCTGCAGGACAGTGGTGATTTTATAGGTGGCTCCATCCCCCCGGTCTTCTGCCTAGTTTCTTCAATCTCAGATTCAATGTTATTAATCTCAGGCAGGATTGAGTTTACATAAACAGCAGTTTAGTTTCTCTATTAAAATACGAAAATATTTTCATTGGTCGATCTTTTCGTTGGGCTACACAATCCAGATCTGACTCATAGGACTTCATTCTGTCTCGACATGGAGGGTCATAACCACAGTCAAAAGTTTCAGACATTACGGTTTTTGGTTTCAACTCTGGAGTTTTCAATGAAACTGATGTCCGAAGTGGAAATGTCACTTCCGATACGGGCGATCCACAACGCCTTGACTCCAGCTCAATGTCTTCTACAAGGTCTTTCCACTGTGGCCTATATCAATTGTTTTGTGGCACTTGTAGCTGGAGAGCCATCGGAGCAGTATCTAACATATGCAGAGGGCGGAATTTTGGATTCCGGCAATATCTATCATCTCCAGTTCCAGAATGGGCAACTGGGAAGCGGACTTCCTGGATCGTCAGGCTGTTCTTCCTTAAAGTATGTGAAATCATCCGGGATTTCTGGCTTTGGCGTGTCTATGACTAGCTGACATAGACCTCAGGACTTCATTTGTACTGTGATCGCTCCGGAAATCCTCTTGTGGAATTCGTGGACGCCGTGTCAGCTCCTTGTCACTTTCATCTAGCATAGTTATTCTGCCTCTTGCAAAATCTAGTGAGTACTTCAACACATTTGACCAGTGGCTCTTTCGGTAATCCGCTTCGGATTTGCCTGTTGCCTCTGTTCTGCAGTGCTATAGGCCAGGGTGACCAGGGCTCCTTACAGGGTGCCTTTCCGGCCAGCTCTCCACTCTCAACCTTTGCGTCATCACCGGGATTTTGTCTATTCTGACTGTGACGGCGTGATTGTGGAGAACAACGTCATCAAGCCCTACTACGTTTCTGGCTCTCTAACCAATCACAGTGCCAGAACGTTTGTCATCGTTTATGTGTATTTAACGGTCACTCAGCTGGAGTTCTTAGTACTTTCCGCCTCTTAGCTTTTCTATAACACAGTTGTCAGAACTACTTTGTCTTCTTATCTTAGCAGACTGGGTTCTGCTCTAGAATTTACTTTCCAGAATGGCTCCTGTTTCTCCTTTCCGGCCTCTGGTTGAGTTGCGGTTTCTTTTCTCTTACAGTGTTTTTGTTTATACAGTTAGGGTGGTTTTACTTACAAACCACAAGTTATATCGGTTTTTCCTCTTCTTCAGCACATTGTGCTTCTTGTGTCGTCCCGGGCTCGTCCGGGGCGGGTCGATACTTGGCCTTATTGGTTGGCGTTTAAACCTTAAATCTTACCTTGTTGGGTTTGTTTGCTGCGCCCAAGCGTGGCTGACTGGCCAATAAGAACACGGTAATGTGCTGGGTTAATTCTGCTATTCAGCAGGCTTAGGTTCTTAGGCGTTGCCTGTTCCTGATTCCTTAGGGGCTCATCCGACTTGACCTGTTGGAGCCTCTTGGGCGGTTCGCAGTGGTGTATTCGTCGAGCAGCTGTGTAGAGCGGCGACCTGGTCGTCCGTACATACCTTCACGAAGTTATTCCGTTTTTCAAACTTTTGGTTTGGAGACTGCCTTTGTTGGGCATCAAATTTTGCAGACGGCTATGTCGTCTGTGTCTCCCTCCTCTAATTAGCTTGCTTTGGGAAATCCCATTAGTAAGTGCGCAGCGTCCCCCAGATGGATGAAAGAGAAATAGGGATTTTTGTTTACTTACCGTAAAATCTCTTTCTCTGATTCCATCTGGGGGACGCTGCGATCCCTCCCGTATATTTATATATATATATATTATGTTCTGTCTCTTCCGGCTTTGCTAAACGTTAACTGAGGTAATCTGCTGAGCAGGAAGGAGATGGGAGGGGTTAGAGGGGGGAGGAGTTAGTTTTTTATAGGTTCTGTGCCAAACTCCCATCCCACACACTCTAACCCCATTAGTAAGTGCGCAGCGTCCCCCAGATGGAATCAGAGAAAGAGATTTTACGGTAAGTAAACAAAAATCCCTATTTTCCCGGAGTTTTGCACATACGCAGGAGAGGAATCACTGGGAAAATGGCCATCACGCCATTTTCCTAGAGATTTGCACATGCACATTAGAGTCTGAACCCTCTAGAGATCAGAGAGGGGGATGGAGGAGGTTGGAGACGGGCCTCCTCCTCTCCTAAAATGCCCCTGGGATCTGCAAGAGTAAGTGAGGTTGCACTCAAAATTTGTATTACTGTGCATGCAGTAAATAATGCCTATAGATCATGGCATAAACTAGGATCTGTCTGGTCCCATCACTGCTGTCTTGACAACATCTTCCTGGCTACAGTGCCCAGATTCACTAAGGTTTGCACCCCCGTTTTCCTGTCTCACAGTTATATCAGAGCTAGCACTGAAATAACCATGAAAAGAGGTTTGCATAAGAATGAGGTTCTACTCAGCCTGGGAAAGTATAGTGGTGATCAGGGCCCAGTGGTGGTAATCATGTTGGTGGCAGATGAGATGTTGATATTCATCTTCGGATAGTGGGCCTAACTCAGGTCTGATCGCTGGGCTGCTAATTTTGCTGTACTGCGATCAGATAGTCGTCTCCTACAGGGGGAGTGTAAATTCGCTGTGCAAGTGTGAGATCGCTGTGTAGCTGAGCTGCAAAAATATACTTTGTGCAGTGTGTGCGCAGCCCAGGACTTACTCCTACAGTGCGATCAGAAGAGGCTGATCATGTCCAGAGCTGATGTCACACACCCTCCCAGAAAACGCTTGGGCACGCCTGCGTTTTCCCGAACACTCCCAGTAAATGCTCATTTGCCACCCACAAACAGACTCTTCCTGTCAATCACCTTGCGAACACCCGTGCAAGCGGATATTTCGCACCATACCGTTGCTGACTGGCAATGCCCGTTGTTGTTGTTTGATGCGTGTGCGCATTGTGGTGCAAACGCATGCGCAGTTAGGATCTGATCGCCCGCTGTGCGAAAATGCACAGCAGCGATCAGGTCTAAATCACCCTCCCGTATCCTTTTAGTGTACAGAGCAGCGCTCCTCCTAGGCTACATAGTAAGCAATGACTAACTTTATGCGGTATCCAGAATCTGGGTCGAAAGCGCTTAGGTCGACACACCTTAGGTCGACACCTATTGGTCGACAGTGACTAGATCGACACAAGAAATATGTCGACACGTCCATTATGTTGACATGAACACGGTTGACATGCATGGTGCCTGGGGAAGAGGAGTGATTATATCCACACAGTTGCTACAAGACTATTGGTAACTATAGGGGTGACTTTGTAGATCAGATACTGTAACAATATGAATACGGGAAACAGCTAGACTTATGGCATGCTCAAGCATGTAGGCTGGTTTGCATAATAATACCAACTCTGGTCTGGTCATTTCTATCAGATACCTAGACCTTTTGGTGCGCTGTGCCAGAAAGAGAACTGGCGCTAAGGAGGCCAATCCCGGGATCGGGATCAGCGAGATCTTGGGATTTAGGGCCAAAAATGTCCCGGATTCAATCCTGAGCTTGGAAACTCCAATCCCGGGGATTGAGGGATCAGCAATGAGCGTCCTCAGGACACTCAGACACTGTCCAGCTCCCCCGCGCAGCGTGACATGCCGCTGAGAGCCACTGAGAGAGATACGGATGTTTCCCACCCGCCCGCCCCCGTTGTATGGTGATTTAAGTGTGCGGGGCAGGCGGAGCAGGGCGGGGCGAGGGGGGCGGACACATAGTACACATAGGGAAAAGGGAAAAGCCAATCCTGGGTATCCCGGGAATCCCGAGATTGACCATTTTTCAATCCTGATGCCCAGGATTGAAAAAATAGCCTAGGATTGGCCTCCCTACCTGGTGCCCCCCCTCCCATTTTTTTCCAATATGGACATAAGGCACATGCTTTGTGGGGAAAGGGCATCACAAAATTGATCCCAGAGAAAGCCCATGCTATGATGTCCCTTCCCACATTTTGTTATATACACACACTTTTATAGAACACTGCAAGAAAATGGATTTGGAGACAAATACTGTTTATACCACATTCATACACCTCATTTGAGAGCTCGCTGTTATTCAGTTACAAGAACACGTATAAGTAATATATAAATGCTGCTTAACTGAATGTTATCGGTTTATTATGCACTCCCGTTGAATTAATTTTTAGCACACGTGATCGAGTATATGCACTAACATAAAACAAGACTTGTCTATAAATACTACAGCAATGTGGAGTAAGATACAGGGTCCCCATGAACCTGAATTAGAGGATAAGCAAATACCACAGAACATCACTTCTGAAGATTATCATGCATCCGCTTACTCTGAACTTTGTTGCTCATTATCTCAATTGGGTAACACTTCTAATTTTACTTGAGGAAACATTTACACTGTGCTATAACAGTCATGTAGTCTTTCTGGCCTATCTGACGCCTCCACATATCTGTTGTGATGAGTAAAGTAAGTGACAAAAGGAGAGTATAAGTCCATTTTTAGCACTGACCCATACATGGATAGTATGGTTTTTTGAGAAAAAGAAAGCTGACTCATCATAACTGGAAGACACGTGTCAGGCTCATATTCTGGGGTTTGGCATGTTGTTTGTTCAGTATGTCTTTTCTACATTTGTCACCTTTGTGTGTGTTTGAATATTTTTCGTAGATTGTCTGAAGTACACTTAGAAATAGTCTGTCCTACAGAAGCGCAACTAGAAGGAACAATATGCATCCCATTACAAAATTAAACGAGGCGCAGTTATCCACACCTCTGAGGTTGTAGACAAATCTCTTTTGCAGAAAGAAAAAGACTACAGTATGTGTTAAATCGGGGAACACATGTAGCTATATATGGTCTCTTAATTCCTTTAGGTCATTTTGATAATTTAATTTCATAAATCAAAACCTAATATATGTATGTGCGGGCCAGAGTAGTAGTAGTAGTAGTAGTAGTAGTAGTAGTAGTAGTAGTAGCAGGCAAACTCATATGTCTAAAATGTACTCAGCCAGGAATGTTATACCCAACATCTCAAATCATGCCCTGTACATATTTATTGCCCTATCTAACTCTGTCTTGAATACTTCTTGTGTTTCTGACTTGGCTCTCTGACTTTGTCTTTGCATGTGACTCTTGATCCTGCCTCACACATGGCTTTTATATCTGTCTGTTTGGACCCCCAGCAGGGCCGCAACAAGAGAGAACTAATGGGGCATGCGCTCTGGGTGCAGGATTTGAGGGTGCGCCGAGGAATTAGAGAGGAGCAGGGGTTTTTTTTTGTTGGGGGGTGGGTAGTTTACTGGCAGTGCTGTGTTGCTCCAGTGAGACAGCAGACGGCTCATTGGGCAGTGTCTCAGACCCACCTGTTTGCCCGCAGCTGGCTCCGACGCTGTACCTGGGATCTCTCCTATGCTGGCTACTGTCTTAAACTCTTTTCTTTGCCATGCAGTGCTGCGACTAGCGTGCGGTGTACCGTGCAAGGTATAGAAACGAGCTGTTGGTGCTGTGTTTTTCAGCAGGCTATGATCCCATCTCCTTCTGCCCAACACCAACCGATAACAAGCTGCCGGCTACACACTACTGAGAGGACACACTGCCCCATGCTTTTGCTTGTTAACAGGTGCAGTCACCGATGTTACAGAAATCAAAGGCTCACTTTGCTAGCTATCCACTTGACAGTGGAAATTAAGAGCCTGGACAACCTCCAAATCTCACCGAGTATCACTACAGCAGCTTTTGTGGGGAGTTTAAAGACAGACTTTATTATCGGCACTGTACTTCCAGTTAGCAGTGTCAACCTCCGCTTCCAGATGGGGGGATTTGGTGTAGCTTATAGGAGGATGTAACACAGGTGTATTTAGTGTGTCTCATACACAGGAGTATAGGCCTCAATATTTTGCCTCTAAGTTGCTGTGTCCTTCATAGTGTATCCTGTTACCCGGCTGTGCAATCCTGATATCCTGCTGGTCATCCTGCTACCTGCACTGTGCAATCCTGTTTTGCTGCTGGGCAATACTACTAAACATGCCCTGTATATCTTCATATTCATATTCTGCTTGGTAGTCATGCTAAACCTGTACGGTGCAGTCCTGATATCCTGCTGGACAATACTGTTAAACCTGCACTATGCAATCCTGATATCCTGTTGGGCAATCCTGCCAAGTCTGCATTGTATAATCCTGCTGTCCTGTCCTGTGCAATCCTGATATCAGGGCCGAAACTAGGATTTTCGTCACCCGGGGCAAGGCAGTTTTTTGGCGCCCCCCACACACACAAAAAAAAACAATCAGACTAAAATATTCAGATTATCAAACATTTTGAAAAAAGGGGATACTACTGGACAATATTCCGCTATGTGCCTCAAATGCCCTATGTGTCACATGCACCTCCAGCGTGTTCATGCTCCTCTGTGTGTCCCCATACATTGCACTATGGGGGTCATTAAGAGTTGATCACTTGCTAGCTGTTTTTTGCAGTCCTGCGATTGCATAGTCGCCACCCACCGGAGAGTGTATTGTAACTTTGCAAGTGTGCGAACGTATGTGCAGCCAAGCGGTACAAAAAAGTTTTGTGCAGTTTGTGAGTAGCCCAGAACTTACTCAGCCGCTGCGATCACTTCAGCCTGTCAGGGGCTGGAATTGACGTCAGACACTCGCCCTGCAAACGCATGGACACGCCTGCGTTTCTCCAAACACTCCCAGAAAACTTTCAGTTGCCACCCACAAACGCCTTCTTCCTGTCAATCACCTTACGGTCGGCCGTGCAAATGGATTCTTCGCACAAACCCATCACAGAGCAACGAATCACTTCGTACCCCTGTGACGCACCTGTGCATTGTGGTGCATACGCATGCGCAGTTCTGACCTGATCGTAGCGCTGCAAAAAATGTTGGCAAGCAATCAGGTCTGAAAGACCCCCTATATCATAACACTTTATCACTGCACTACATGCCCCTATCCACTGCACTACATCACTATACTACATCACCTATATGCTGAGCTACATCACTACACTACATGCCCCTATGCTCTAAACTACATACCCTATATGGTACACTACATCACTGCACTCAGAGGCGGATTGGCCATAGGGTTTACAGGGAAGATTCCCGGTGGGCCGACGCACCCGTGGGGCCTGTTTTGTTTGAGGACATGTGGTCCTTTTTATAGACATAATGAATAAGATGCAAAATTATTTGCATATATGAAAATTACTGCCACTGTGATTGCAGATGATCTAGTGTATGCTCTGTCTGCCTGCTTGGCTGACATATAAGATTGAGGGAATAGTGACTGGGATACAGTTGGTGTAATAAGCAAGAAAATATATCTTTCTAAATATGATATCGTTTCCTAAATTCTGAAGGTGTATCATATAATGTGCTCATAATATTTAATTTTATTTCTTTTTAGCTTCCCCCTTGATGCTGGACATGCCCACTATCTGAAAAGTTTTTGGGGGAGGGTGCTGCTGCCATGGCCCATGGCTAGACCTTACACCTCTGGTGCTGCCCATGTGGGGCCACTAGTACAAATTTTTCCAGGGCCGCTTTTTGTTCCCAATCCGCCCCTGACTGCACTACACCCCCTTTTAAGCTACACCAAATCCCCCTATTTGGGAGGCAAAGTGGAGGTTGATACTGCTAACTGGGAGCACAGTGCGCTTCTGTAGCTTGCATGGTGCACCGCACGCTAGTTGCAGCACTGCATGGCAAAGAAGACAATTTAAGACAGTAGCCGACATAGGAGAGATCCCAGGTACTGGAGCTCACTCGCACAGCGTCGGAGCCAGCTGCGGGCAGACAGGTGGGTCAGATACATTGCCCTTGGAGCTGTCTGCTGTCTCAATGGAGCAGCACAGAACTGATAGTAAAAAAAAAACACAAACAAACCCTGCTCCCCTGTAACTCCTTGGCGCCCCTCAAATCCTGCACCCGGGGCACATGCCCCCTTAGGCGCGCCCCCCTAGTTACGGCCCTGCTGATATTCTACTGAGTTATCCGCTTATATCTGAACTGTGTTATCCTGATATACTGTTCTGTATTATATGCATTCCTGCAATTCTGCCTAGTGCAAATCTGTACTTCTGCCACAAGTACCCTATATTCTGCATTAAGCATCTTGCGTCCTTGTGCCTTTCTTGTCTGCAAACTCTTTTTGTCTATACCTATACACAGTGCTATTTTTGTAGAAAAATAGGTTCAGGAACTCCCGGGTGTGGGCAATGGTGGGTGGAGCTGTGGATAATGTGGGAGGAGCTACAGTGGACAGGGCACCTTTATAAGAATAAAGACTTTTCCTATGTAAGAATAAAGAATTTGTGCACTCACCCACAAAAAAAGGTGTGGCCTCACTGTAAGGGACGTGGCCTTGCTGAAATGGACATGGCATTGCAGGAAAAGACTACCTTATACCCCAGTTTTGCAACCTGCATGCCCAGACATTGGCCACCACAGGAAAAATAAAAATTCAGATTCATGCTCTTTACATTATCTGTAATTTTTTGTCCTTATAGCATGGTCACTTACACAATATGCCACACACCATAATGCCCATTACACTATGACACACCATAATGCCCACTACACAATATGCCACACACCGTATTGCTCATTACACAATATGCCACACACCGTATTGCCCATTACACAATATGCCACACACCGTAATGCCCATTACACATTATGCCACACACCGTAATGCCCATTACACAATATGCCACACACCGTAATGCCCATGTCACATTATGCCACACACCGTAATGCCCATTACACAATATACCACACACAGTTATGCCCCACACAGAATAATGCCCCTTACAAATGATGACCCACAGTAATGCTTCTAATTACATTAAAATGTCCTGCTCGTTGTCAGGGGTCTCATGCTCATTGCCAAGAATTCCATGCTCATTGCCAGGGGTTTCATGCTCTGAGTTCCATGCTCATTGCCAGGGGTTTCCCTGTTCGCTGCCAGGTGTCTCATGCTCATTGCCAAGGGGTTTCCTGCTCGCGGCCAGCCGTTTCCGGCTTGTTGCCAAGGGGTTTGCTGCTTGTTGCCAAGGGGTTTCCTGCTTGTTGCCAATGGTTTCATGCTCATTGCCAACTGGTTTCCCTGCTTGCTGCCAGGAGTCTCATGCTCATTGCCAAGGTGTTGTTTTTTTTGAGTAGGTGGGCGGGTGTTGCATTAAAATAGCCCCCGTAGCAACTTGGTAGCACTGAGGGCTGTGTGGGAGCCCACAGTATAAAAAAAGCCCACCCTAAATGTCCACCGTGGAGCAGGAGATAGATGATAGAAGTCCTACTTAACCTCTAGTCTCTCCTGCTCCATAGTGGCCATTTTGGGTGTGCTTTTTTACATAATGGGCTCCCCCACAGCCCCCGGTTCTCCCAAGGTGCTACTGGGGCTATTTTTATGCAACCCCCACACCTGCCTGCACCCACCCACATACAATTAAAAAAAACTTTGTTGGCACCGGCGGTCGGGATGCTCCGTAACTCTGTTCCTGGTGATGTAATTTTTCACAAGACCTTCATGAACGGCATTCCAGATGAAAAATAGTCCTACCTTTACAGCAATATGCTGCTCCTGATTCAATCTGCATGAAGAGTAGTATTATTCGGCCATCTAGCTTCACTGATGTTCAAGTCATCACAGCTAGACCTAGGTACCCTGATCCGAATCTCAATTGTCCTAGTGCTGTGATATTCCCTGACACTGAGGTTGCGCAAGGATGAGTAGCCTCCAGTATGTACAACAAAATTATGATCGCCTGGCGAGTGATGTCATTCAAACCCCTTTCACATCGCCATTGCTGGGTCGACCCGGGTCGAGGTGCAGTGTGAAAGCGCCAAAGTGAAATAACCCGGGTTGAGCAACCCTGGATTAAATCAGGGTTAAATACAGGTCAGACCCAGGTCGATGTGCAGTGTGAAAGGGTCTGACCCGGGTTATACGACCTGGGACTCAAAAAAGGTGCTGATAGGATGTTCCTGTGTCTCCTTTTGTTTCCTTTTGACACCTCATCTTTGTGAGCTAGAAAAAGTCAATTTTAAATGACATCCATAGTGTTTACATGGGTGTCCCGGTTCATTGTGAAAGGGGCCAAGTTAGGCATAACCTGGGGAAAAAGTAAAGTGTGAAAGGGTCTGACCCGGGTTCAAAATCCCGGGTCGGACTTGGGTTTGCAATGTGAAAGCGGTATAGTTACAACCACATTTACACTGTTTCCTAGTTACACAATCATACTCATTCAAGGTTCCATTTGACAAGCAGATCTAGTGATTTATTTAGCATATATGTCTGTCCGAGCCAAGCATACGCAACTGTGAGCATCTATGGGTTATTCAGAATTGTACAGATCCCAGCTGCATCTCCACTTGTAACTGGGTGTCATCTGGGTGTTCGCATGTATTGTTCTGTGAGCATGTTGTGTAGGTGGAATTGAGACCTACAGTATGCAGAGTTGTGAACACAGAGATCCATCAGATTCTTAACATCTCTTGCACCAAGATTAGGACTGGTGCCAATGTGCACGGATAGTGATGGTATGTACAATGGGATATAATGGTTTTAAAGCCACACAGCATATATGTTTATATCACTGTGCACTGTAACTACACACTTTTTACGCAAATATAGCGATAGTGGTTTGTTTGTATTTTAATTTGTGTTGGGTGACAATTGACATGAAATTTATTATTTTTAATTAGGTTAATTTTTGATGTCAATGAAAATAAGAAGTCTAAATTATAAATACAGTATATCTTCTATCTGTCTATATGAATTTTCTCTATCAAATGCAACATCTGGAGTACATTTGAGGCAGCACCTCTTATTATTTTACTGAGAATCTAAAATCCAAGATTTTCTTTGCAGGGACACATATTCACTCACATTTGTGTAGAGTTCCATGCATTCCTTATCTGACATTGGCGTGGTTTATTATAGTAAATATCTGTTATATAAGCAGCTTAAATTCTGTCTCCACAGTTGCATACTAGATGAGAGAAGGCTCCATCACCCCTCAGAGCTCTTAGTGGCAGCTATAGACATAGGGCCCACCGCACCTACTTCAACAGCCCACCCACAAGCCATCATATATAAGTATAGGGGGCCTACCCCATGTCCCTCAATCCTCACCTCCACCCACCCATGTCACTGAGAGACTGTCCCACCTCACTCATATGCCGATACTAGCACTGACCCTGAACTTGGTCTGGATCAGAACAAAGGCAACAAGAAAGAGAGAAAAGAGTAGGAAAGGGGATGTGAGGGCTGGAGGGGGGGTGGGGGTGATAATGAATAGCACAGGAGGAGGAGAGAGACACAGAGGGATGTGAGAAAAAATGGACAGTAATAAGCTAAGAAAAATGTAGAAACAGAGGTAAAAGGTGGAATAGGGGTAGAATAGGGAAGAATAGGGGGAGAGGTGAAGAATGAGGAGATAGGAGAAATATGAGGAGATGAGAGTAATAGGGGGAGAAGGGAAGAATAGGGGAGACAGGAGAAATACTGTAGAGGGAGAAGGGAAAAAAAAGAGGAGATAGGAGGAATAGCGGGAGAAGGTAAGTATAGGGGGAGACGGGAGGAATAGGGGAGAAGGTAAGAATAGGGGGAGGAGGGAAGTATAGGGGGAGACGGGAGGAATAGGGGAGAAGGTAAGAATAAGGGGAAGAGTGAAGAATAGGGGGAGATGTGAGGAATAGGGGGAGAAGGGAAGAATAGGAGGAGATGGGAGGAATAGGGGGAGAAGGGAAGAACAGGGGCAGATGGGAAGAATAGGAGGAGACAGAAGAATAGAGGGAGACTGAGGGAATAGGGAGAAGAAGGGGTTGAAATGGTGAGGAATAAGGACAAGAATAAGAGGAAGATGGAGGAAAAGGGGCAAGAATAGAGAGACAGAAAAAACAGGGAGAAGAATTAGTTAAGTTAATGACATCACAGTCAGCCACTTATTTTATATTCAGTTGTAGGGTGTATCTCCATGGGTGTCATGCCACACAAGAGTCTATTCAAATGCCCTCTGGTTATTGCCATGGATCTCACTCCCTTGACCAACTTGCAAACTGACTGGCTGAAGAAGAGAGATGGCCACACCAATAATTCCCAGCATTCCCACAATAGTCTGGGGCTGCAAGGCCTGATGAAATACAGTAGGTCATTTTTTTAATACCCCCTTTCACATCAAAAACATGGGTCCAATATGGGTTGCTAAACATGGTTTCAAGCCATGTCACAGCAGCTTGAAACCCCATTCACACTGCATGGTTGAACTGCGTTATTTGCAGGTCTTCCCTTTGCCGGCGATTGGAGATGGCATCCTCTCCAAGGGGGTCATTCTGATCCATTCGCACGCAGCGGTTTATCGCTGCGGTGCGAACGGGTGCGGAATGCGCATGCGCAGCGGCCGCAGTGTGCAACGTTGCCTGGCGACAGTGGTCGCCGGGTTACGTCGCATCTAAAGAAGGAAGCGGTCGCAGAGTGGACCGCAAAGAAGATTGACAGGAAGAAGGCGGACCTGGGCGTCGCCGCAGCATTTCAAGCCATTTTCGGGGAGTGGATTTGAAAACGCAGGCGTGTCCTGAAGAGCGGAGGGCGGATGTCTGATGTCAAAGCCGGCTCCTGCATCGCTGAGATCGTCGCACAGGGTAAGTATGTCCAGGGCTGGTCTACTTCTGCTTGACATTTTTTTAGCTTAGCAGGGCTGCACAAGCGATCGCAGCCCTGCTAAGCTAAAATACACTCCCCCATAGGCGTGTACTAGTTGATCGCAGCAGCAGCAAACAGTTGCTGGCTGCGATCAACTCGGAATGACCACCCAAGTGCAGGTGATCCGGCTCCCTGCATGCTTTTAGTGTGACCCGGGTCATACCATTTGAACCGCAGGCTACCTGGGTCAATGTGGACACAAGGAACACCCTGGTAAACCATATGTATGAAAAGACTAAAATCAGAATGAGGAAACGCAGTGACAGAGAACAATAGCACTGATACACAAGTCTAGTTTTAGAACATATAATGCAAGAAGTCTTACAGCAATTATATGTAATTGAAAAATCCATTTTGGAGAGATGAATTAGTTTGTAATACTTATTACTGCAAACTCTTATTTAAAAATATTACATTATTTTGATTAATAGTGCACATTGTATAAAGGATAATGTGTGCCTAACATCAGGTTCTATTCCACTGAGATTAAATGAAATGTAATAATGTTTCTCTTCAGTAATACAGAATGTCCCCTTTGTTTCACAGGATTAATATTTGGTTTCTTCAATTTATTCAGCTTTTTCAATGTTGTATTATATTTATATTCTGCAGTTTGTATCTTATTCCATTTAATGTTGCCCAAATGACCTCCCATTTGCAAAATAGTTTTACTTTTGCTTGACCAGCTTTCCTTCTCCAATGGGTAAAATTATCGAAGGCCATTTTTTCAGTTGGGTTTGTAATCGCTGTATATCACGTACGATATTGCCCATTAAACAGCCGGATTTGTACTTTGAAACCTTAATATCACTTGTGGTTTAACTCATTAACAGTATGGCAGGAATTGTACAAAGCAATTCGGTAAGTTTCTACTGGGGTCTTTTTGTTCTTTTAAAACAAAACAGAAAAGAAATATGCCCCCACTCGGTTTTACCCATATTATACATAGTACCAGCTGCGTGGCAATATTACTGTCATATAGTGTATGTATACAAAAAGGACAGACTTTTTCTACCGACACTAACAATAATATACTGTAAATCTGTGTGTACAGTATGTAGCAAATAAAATAGAGGGGGTTTTGTCATATATTGATCAAAACATTTAAGTTTGCAGCTTGGATTACGCTGGATATAGAAAAAAATGATAGAGGTCAAATATATTTATTATTGTTGTTATTATTATTATTATTATTATTACTACTATTATTATACTTACGGTGGCAGATGGGTGGTGTGTTGAGGACAGTGGCGTAATAGAGTATTCATGTCATTGTGACCCTGCCCCTGCTATACAATGCCACAACTACCGGCATTGGGCCTAATTCAGATGTGGTAGTTCTTGCTGCTGCTGCACTGCTGCTGTTGCTATCTTTTGCAGTTGTTATTATATGCTAATATGGGCATAAGCAAGAGCGTAGCTACCATAAGTGCAGGCAGTGCAGCTGCTGTGGGGCCCAGAGCTGTAAGGGGCCACCTTCCCTGTCAAAGTTACATGTGTTATATACATTTTTCGGCATTGGGTGGTATGTAGGGGCCCTTTCAAACTTTTTCCTTGGTGCCTGCAATATATCTAGGTATGCCCCTGCACCTTCTCTTTGTAGTGTGGTATAAAATGAACTGGAGGGCATTTTAATGCTATATAATATGAACCGGGGTACTGTAATGAGGAACAATATGAATGGGGAGCACTATATATCATAATGTGAATTGGGGGGTACTGTGCGGCATAATATGTACTGGCAGCTCTGAAATGTGACATAGGGTGAACTTAAGCACTACTACGATTCATAAAATAAATTAGGGCACTACTGTGGGGCATAACATTAAATAAGGTTCTACTTTGGTTCAGAAAATGAACTAGGGTACTATTACAGGACATAAAATTACCAACTGCTGCAGAGAAGTGTCTCTCTAGAAGCATTGGGACGGGCCCTTCAAAATGTTGCTATGGGCACAAAGTCCTGGCTACGCCCCTGGGCATAAGCTAAACCTGAGCATAGGGCGGCCCACTGCTGTCGCATCATTTCCGTCCAATGTGTATTATTGCTGATACAGCGGTACAATCATTACAAACCGGGTTCTGTAGCAGAGTCTGAGTGCCTCTGTAGATGCGCAGGCTGATCTGCTCTCCGGGGACACAGAGGGCTCTCCAGTAGCAAGTAAGATCACAACTGCTAATATATGCACGTCCAGAAAATGGCGTCTGAACGGCCGTGACACGCCTGCGTTTACCCAACCACTCCCTGTTACCACCCCCAAATGCTGTCTTCCTGTAACACGGGCTGAACGGGAACATTCTTTTAAAGGGGCAATCATGCACAAGGCATGGTTTAGCCTTGTACATGATTGCTCCTTTAAAGAAATATATCTGAGTTTGTCCGGCATCCCGCACGGCCGCCATTCCATGCCGCCCCTATATGTTCACAACTCTGAGGCCATGAGATGGAATGCTAAAATAGCTTGTGCATAATGAAAACGGGAAATAATAAAACGACTTTCCTAGGGATAGGCAAATAAAAGTTGCAGATATGTATTAATGAAACATTGCTAAAACTGTAATGTAAAATGTAGTTTAAAAGCAAATCCAAAAGAGAAAACAATATTCCTTGAGCCACATGTCTTAGAAGGGACTTGGTAAATTGTGTCTGGATCTGGTTCCATCAGATTCTATAGGCTTTCGTTTTATTTCATTTTTCTCTGCCTCCTTCCCTGACTTGTGCTTCACAATTACCTGCATTTGTTTATATAAGCTTACATTTTTTTAGTGTCTGTGACACATGATACATCTTACGCAATGCAGCAAGGGCAGTCATGGGCACGGCATAGGAGAAAAATGTCAGTAATTGCAAACAGGAATGAAGTTACAGGAATATAGGGGAATACTGCACACCAGTGACTCATATTCTAACTGTGGAAGTTATACAATTTTCCTGTGCATGAAAGTAAATGGCCTCAACATTCAGATTGCTACAGGTATCAGAGAGTTTTATTAGTTATTCATTACGCCCTGCATTTCAGCCCCGATAAGTACAATTATGCATTTTGCAGCAATAAAAAATTATTTATCGGGGCTACAGTATTTAGCAATATTTTCATGCAGGAACAATCTCAAGAGCTGAGCTAAGCTTTTCAGGGCTTGTTAAATTTTGTAATCTATGAAAACTATGGGGAGTGGGACTGCTGTCGTTCAAACATAGTAGGACCCCAGCAGATATCACTGATACCCTTGTAATACGGCGGATAGCTTGTTTATTAAGGAACCTTCCAAAAACTGCAGATTTCCTATTAAACGTGTTTAACTAATATGCCCCCTAGTAATAGTGAGATCAAAAATCCTGTCCTATGCAATCTGGTCTAGGGACCTGATTTAGGTTGGATCGCAAATCGCAATTCAACCGGAATTTTTGCATTTGGCCAGTGGGCACAATGCGCAAGGCCCGTTCTGCGCATGCACCTGGATTTTCCAGGTGACCCGCAGTAAATGTGACTGCCTCTGCCTGATTGACAGGCAGAGGGTTTCGCGGGGCGGGAGGGTGGTGGCAACACTCCATTTCCAAGGCGGAGACAGAGCGTTGCAGGGGCAGCAGCAGGGAAACAGGGGCAGCGGCTTTCCGAACAGGGGGGCGAGGCGTTGGTGTGATCGGGCCGGCAGCCGCACCGATCAAAAAGATGGCGGTGGGTCTCCTGCCGTCACAGCCAGGCTGCACCGGCAGGAGCCACCCACAACTTGCAATGTGGTACAATTTCAGCGCGATCGCAGTGGGTGGGCTGTGGGCTGCATGCTTGGCGGCCTTGCCATGCGATGGGTGGCCCCCAGCATGCGAGCAAAAGGATTGTAAATTCTGCTGTTTAGCAGAATTTACAGTCCTTGCTGAACAGGGTCCTATATCACTTATTTGCATTAAACTCCCTAGGTATATTATTCAGTTGTGCATCAGCTCCTTACAATACAGTATATCCTTCTTAACCTTTGTGAATCACGGCTGTTTGGCCTGAATAAGAGTGTTTGACTGAATTTAAAAAAAAAAAGCTTTTATAGAATGAAATGACTAATGCTTTTGGAGAAAGCATTAAGCATACATGCTGTGTAAAAGCATACACCACTCTCATTTGTCAAATAAAATACACTTACTAAACCCACCCTAATTTTTCCACAACTCTGTAATATACCTATATCCTTTTTTATGTCCTGTTCTTGAATTCTTCTAACAAGTATAGCTTGGCAAGCATTTAGAATTGGAGCTTGCACAAATATCAATATCAAAGTTACCACATTTAGTAAGCTCTTGACTTCATGAACTTATGTAGTTGGGGCTCTATGTTCTCTGATAAATATACATGTTATTTGATTAAAAAAATACCTGTAGACTTCTAAGGAATATAAGTCCAGTGAGGCTCCCAGCACAGAACAAAATCATATCACATTAAATTGTTAGGTAAAATAATACAATTTTATTAAAATATACATCAATTAAAACGCTAGTTGCTTGTATAACTGCAGATCCCAACTGATTCCACACATTGGACTTTATTGGAGGTGCTGGTTGATATACTTTCACAGTTGAATGTAGTACCTTTATACTTTGTGACATACTGGGAAGTAGAGCAGTTTGGACGTATTGATAGAATTTATTAAAGTCACATATTTTATTATAGTCTTAGGTAATGTAGTTAATGTAAAATACATTCACACAGTGAATTTCAGTGGTTGGAAGCCAGACTAGGCAGATAATGTGCATGTAACAGGACTTAAAATAGGTACACACTAAACAATTATCTGGCAGATAATCTGCCAGATCTAGCCGGTTGGAATGAAAATCTGGTAATGGATGAGAGCAAATTACAATCTATCATTTGCTCCCAAACACTGGAAAACTTGGTTAAATTTGTGTTTAACCAATTTGTATGAACAGGTTTTGTTTGTTTTCGAGTGTTTGGCAGCAAATTATAAATTGTAATTTGCTCTCGTCCATTACCAGATTTTCCTTCCCACCGGCTAGATCTGGCAGATTATCTGACAGATAATTTTATAGTGTGTACCTAGCATTAGGGAGCAGGGCATACTGGGAATGCTTGTAATAACCCAATCAAGGAACTGGACTGAAGTAGCTTGATATTCAGCAATGCTTGTAAATAATCTGGACAGATAACAGTCCACAAAGTCAGATCCAATCCAATTTCCAAAAAATCAGTGAGGAATACAACAGGCTCAGTAATTGTAGTACAAACACCAAACACAAAACAATGACTTCACACAGGTCTCATGCAAAAGGACAGTATTAAAGGGTAGCAATCGAGCAGGAATATAGGCAGCTGGAGAGTGATGAGAGCAGAGTGAGCACACTCAAACTCTAGGGGGAAAAACTTCCACAGGTGAAGTTATACACACTGAGCATGCTCATGGAAAACAGAAAACCGAAAGCTTATCTCTTTTTTAAAACAAGTACAGGATCATGGCTGTTCCACTATTAAAAATTGGCATCTAGATGCTCAAAGACCCAGTTCTGAGGATGCAAGTCATTGATTTGAGGAGCAAGGGGCAATGATTGATAAATAAACATTTTAGAGCAGATATTTGAACCTTGAAGCTACAGTAGGTACACACTATACAATTATCTGGTAGATTATCTGCCAGATAATTGTATAGTGTGTACCTAGCTTAAGTATAATATTTCTAGAAGTGTGTGGTTCGGTATTCCTGAAATACGAACACAACCGAATTTAGGGATTCTGAGTCAAATGGAGTCCCAGTTTGGAATCACTTTGGGGTTCCGAGTAAAACTGAGTACCAGCTCGGGTCTGTTGTCCCCAGACTGTTTTTTTTTGTGGGGACTTTCTACAAAAATTAGTTTCATAAATATGCTCCTTAATAGTTGTATATTGCAAATATTACAAGATACATACATATATAGGATTTTACCTAGTCTCTCAAAGCCCACATGCAGAGGTCTTCATTCAGTAGTTATGCCATTGTACCTCTTCCCTTCATTGTACTCCCAGAGGTGTCATAATCCATTCAAACTACAAACATTTGGGGTGTAGCCTAGTGGGCTATCAGGTGGTCAAGACTAGTAAGGAGTGAAAATACAACACAGGACACTCACACGGGTTTCCACAATTGGTACTTGATTAGTTTGTGTTCCTGGCTTGGTATTAAGGCTTGGAGCAGAAGTTAAAGCCATGTGGAGAAAGCTGGGCAGTTTAATAAAGTTCCTGCACATGTGCGGCTAAGATAACTGAAAATGGGAGAATGTTCAGGCAGTACAACTGCAATATGCTAGGAACACAGACGCAGGACTCCAATGGAAGAATGAGACTTAATCTGACCACCGGCTGGAACCAATGGTTCTGAATGCTGCTGGAATAATTGACTTAGAACTAGGCAGTGGGCTGGTACCAGTATCTCTGGATGCTGCTGAGTCAGAGGATATTAGGCTGTTTCTGGGTGCTGCTGGGAAAGTGAACCTTACATCTTGGCACTAGGCTGGTACTGGTGTTTCCGGATGCTGCTGGGACACTGGACATAGAGCTAAGCACCGTGCTAGAACTGGTGTTTCTGGATGCTGCTGGGACAGCGGACATAGAATTCAGCACTGGACTGGAACTGCTGTGTCTGAGCGCTGCTAGGGCGGTGGACTGGGAGCTGGAAACTGGGCTGGAACACGTGGTTCTGGAGACTGCCGATGCAGCAGACTTGGAGCTGGTCACAGGACTGGTACCAGTGGTTCTGGATGCTGCTAGTATAGTGAGCTTAGAGCTGGACACTGGGCTGGAACCGGTGGTTCTGGATGCTGCTGATACAGCAAGCTTAGAGCTGGACACCGGGCTGGAACCCATGTTGCTGCAAACCGAAAGAATTTTCTCTGAGGAGCAAATACTAACAGCGTGCTTTGGAGCACAGGACCTCTTTTCACACTCTAAACATTGGGAGATGTTGTTCTGGCGATTAGCCAGTACAGGAATTGAGACTTTTATCCCCCTTGCCGGTGGCTAGATGGGCTGAAGACTAGGAAGTGGATTGTCATTGGTGGTGCAGCGATTGGTTGACTTTTGAAACATGGAAGCACCCATGAATACGAGCTGGTGGGAATGACTCCATGTGGGATGCCACAGTCTTCAGAGAAGACTGACTGCAGGTGTTCATGAGTGCGGGTGTACTTGGATGCCGTGGCGGAGAGCACCTGCAATGGATCAGTGGGGAGAGACAACGGGCAGCAGTCTTCCGGGAATCGGCACTGACATTAAGTCGATGTGCTTGTACAGACAAGGGGTGGAGTCTGATTCTGAGGTCTCTAGCTTGCCGCTGACACAGGTACAGCATAACCATTTGTTTTTTCTCTAATCCACATAGAACGGGTGTGATATGTGACGCCGGTATCCTGGCAGCGGAATGCCGGCAGGGGGAAGGGGGGGTGGCGAGCGCAACAAGCCCCTGCGGTCACATAACTACATCCCAATAAAACAACGTCTAGCATATATTCCATTGGACTAGGCATACAGTACAGTATATAAGCAAACATTTTTGAGGTTACAGTTCTTTTTATTGGGTCTTGTGCTACTATGTACTATATGCTATATTAGTTCACTACCTAATATTTCAACATAAAGATATTTTTATTGGCAAAACCTATGATTATAATGGGTGTCAGCAGTGTGTGACAGAGAACAGTTCACACAGCAGATAACAGGTTGGGTGGTTAATTAACTGGCAGAAAACAGGATGCAGGTAACATAGGTTAAATTGGGATGTAGCAGTTACACAATGCAGGCATACAACAGGTACAACAGCAGGTATGCAGTATGTCCAGTTAAAGCCAGGAATGTATGGAGCTAAGACCCGATTCATGGCCTAATTCCAACTGGAATTATTGAGAAAAAGATGCGGGCACATGCGCAGCACCCGCCCTCTGCATGCGCCTGCATTTTCTGTGGGGGGGGGCACAGAAAATGCGATAGACTCTGCCTGTAAATCAGGCAGAGGCGGTTGCGGGGCGGGGGGTGGGGTGAGGGCGGGCAATGCTCCGTTTCCAGAGAGGAGACAGAGCATTGCAGGGGCAGAGCCAGATGAACGGAGGGCGGTGCGGTGCAAACGGGGGCGTGATCACGGTGACTGTGTGACGTCACATGCAGCTACCATAATCAGGAAGACGGCAGCGGGACTCCTGCAGGCGCAGCTAAGCTGCGCCGGCAGAAGGCTTCCTCTGTTCTGCTAACAAGCAGAAATTGCGATGGGATCGCTATTTCTGCTTGTTGAAGGTGGGGGGGGCACATTTGGCAGCATGCTGGGCGGCCTTTCCCTGCGATGGGCAACCCCCAGCATGCGATCCAAAGGATAGCAAATTCTGCTCATTAGCAGAATTTGCTATCCTTGCTGTATTAGGCCCTTAGTAAGGATTGTGGTCGCACCCCGTTTGACTGCCGCTGCCCCCGTTTCTCTGACACCATCCCCACAATGCTCAATCTCCGCCTAGGAAACGGAGTGTTGCCACCACCCTCCCACCCTGTGAATGCCTCTGCCTGATTGGCAGGAAGAGGCATTCGCATTTAGTGCATGGCACACTCAGAAAATGTGGGCACATTTGGATCGCCAATAGCACTACCCATTCTTATCACTACAAAGGATATCCAGCTAATTAACAAGTTGTTTCGGTCTGTTCTATGGCAGTGTGGCAGGGCTTGTTTTAGCCTTAGGAAGCTATATCTATCTAAATCTAATGGGGGGATACATTTTTCCCAAATGCCTCCCTGATAAGATTCTTGGTCAAGTGTTTACAAGATCAAAATGTTTATGCTAATACACCCCTTGAATTGCAATTTTTACCTACAATGGCTCTAAAATACATTTTTCATATCCATGATTAGGAGGTTCCATTACAGGTCCTTGACAATCCCCTACTAATGACAACCAGATGCCTCGAGCACATTCTGCACCACAAATCTTACCATAAAGCTCATAAATGGATTCACCTACTGTTCTTCCGTAATTTAGACCTCCAAGGGGGAGAAGTGGCCTATTCTTTTACAGTTAGGAGGGTGTGGTGATGGGGGGTTCACAGTTTAAGATACCTACCTGACTTTGATACGAAGCGACCCCTGACATTCTTAGAGGCAACCGCGAAATTCAAGACTTATTCCATAGTTTACGTTCAGGCACAACATTACATAGCCTCCGTAGTGCGTGCGCTGTCAACTGCCGACTGGCATAATCCGTTGGACCAACGTCTTTCTAGACCAATACCCTCATGCAAGGCCATTTCTACCTATTATAGATTCCTAAGTGAGGACCTATAATAAGTGAGGTTAGTCAGGGGATTCGCCAGTGGCTGACACAATTCCCAACTATTAATGACTTCGTACGAGAATCGCGCACACTGCTGACAGCTAGTACATATTATTATTATTATTATTATTATTATTATTATTATCCTTTATTTATGTAACGAGCACTTCTTAAATGTGTATCATAGAACTTATTTGTCCCCCCCACAGACAGTATAGAATGGGTTTATCCGATTCCCATACTTGCCCTAGATGTGCCAGGGAGGAGGCTGACCTTTATCACTGTCTTTTTATTTTTTTCTTAACTCTTCTTTATTGAAGCAATAGATCACAACATACAGTATGTAATTGTGTTTGAATGAAACATTGCACATAGGGGGTAATTCCAAGTTGATCGCAGCAGGAATTTAGTTAGCAACTGGGCAAAACCATGGGGGTCATTCCGAGTTGTTCGCTCGGTAAAAATCTTCGCATCGCAGCGATTTTCCGCTTAATGCGCATGCGCAATGTCCACACTGCGACTGCGCCAAGTAAATTTGCTATGTACTTAGGAATTTTACTCACGGCTTTTTCTTCGTTCTGGCGATCGTAATGTGATTGACAGGAAATGGGTGTTACTGGGCGGAAACAGGCCGTTTTATGGGCGTGTGGGAAAAAACGCTACCGTTTCCGGAAAAAACGCAGGAGTGGCCGGAGAAACGGGGGAGTGTCTGGGCGAACGCTGGGTGTGTTTGTGACGTCAAACCAGGAACGACAAGCACTGAACTGATCGCAGAAGCCGAGTAAGTCTGGAGCTACTCAGAAACTGCTACGAGGTGTGTAATCGCAATATTGCGAATACATCGTTCGCAATTTTAAGATGCTAAGATTCACTCCCAATAGGCGGCGGCTTAGCATGAGCAAATCTGCTAAAATCCGCTTGCGAGCGAACAACTCGGAATGACCCCCCATGTGCACTGCAGGGGAGGCAGATTTAACATGTGCAGAGAGAGTTAGATTTGGGTGTGGTGTGTTCAATCTGCAATCTAATTTGCAGTGTCAAAATAAAGCAGCCAGGATTTACCCTGTACAGAAATAAAATAACCCACCCAAATCTAACTCTCTCTGCACATGTTATATCTGCCTCCCCTGCAGTGCACATGGTTTTGCCCAGTTGCTAACTAAATTCCTGCTGCGATCAACTTGGAATTACCCCCATAGTGAAGTTCCAATACATGTTCCAGAAGTTCCAATACATGTTTTCGAAGAAAAAAAACACATGTGAGGATGACAAATATATCATACAATAGAGAATATATAAAATAGGAAGGGTAAGGAGTCATAGCAATCAGAATAAAATTGTCAGATGGAGATGGGAAGAAAAATTGGAGAAAAACTCTAGTTTTGTACCATATAGTATTACGGAAACAACAGACAATGGCCTCCTTAATGGGTCTAGGTAGGACCTCAATGAAAAAAATTCAGTACGAGATTCTTTTTAAAGAGAGGCCTCCAACCAATCCATGTAGCAAATGAAAAACAAATTATCTTTAAACATGCCTAAGGTAGATACTGAACTTTCTCTCCACATATGTAAGATTGATTTTCATGCGGCCGAGGATATCGCCAAGAGTAATCTCTTGACCCCTCTTGGGGCTTGAGTATTAGTATATAATAGGCCAAAAATTTCCCATTGAAGCGTAAGGGGGGTTAATTAACCAAATGCTGAGAAGCAAAATGCCACATCACCAGCCAAAACCGTCTTTGAAGGGACAAAGCCCAAAAGCAATGGTAGAGGTCAGCATTCTGCTGTCCGCATTTAGGGCAAGAAGGGTCATCTAAAAGACCCATTAAAAAACCTCTGTGGGTGAAAATGTAAGAATGATGAAAAATATTAAGGTACATCTCTGTGTATTTGGCAGCAAGGAAATGTGGTGATAGAAAATTGTAAAATTTTTAACAAATCTTCTACAGTGAGAGATGGAAAATGTTCTAACTATTGAGCTATTCCAGTCCTAAGGGAGAAATGTTCCACTGAGGTTCTAAGACATTTATAATATGGTGACTGTAATAGCATCTTATCCAGAGGGTTGTCCCACTCACTCACTGATATGAGTTTGGAAACCTTGCTCACGAAGTGCTGAGCCTAGACAAAGGCAAAACCTTGGGGACCGATATATGTATACTTAATTACAGCATCTGTGTAGGAGAGTGGTTTGTGGGAAGTAGGATACATTATTTGACCTATACTACGAAGCCCCTCTGAGTTCCATACAGAGAATGGGTAAGTAGCTTCACCATTCTGGACGTTTGGGTTCTGGGGGAAAGGTAGGTGAATAGAGAGATGGTGATGTAATTTGTATTTGTGTTGTAACAACAGCCACACCTTTCTAGTAGTGATGAGGAGAGGATTATTAAGTAGATTTGTAGGCACTTATGCATCTGGCAGGTGTAAAAAAGGGGTGTAGTATGGCTGACCGGCGGTCAGGAGGCCGCCAGTCAGCTTACCGATGCCGGGATCCCGGCAGCATACCGACGCCGGGATCCCGGTGGGGAGGGGCTGAGTGCAGCAAGCCCCTTGCGGGCTCGGTGGCGACCTGCGGTCACCACGGGTTCTATTCCCACTCTATGGGTGTGGTGGACACCCACGAGTGGAAATAGTCCCTGTTTGTTGGCATGCCGACCATCGGGATAGTGAGGGGTCGGGATGGTGGAGGAGGTCATGTGACTGTCGGTCTCCTGACCGCCGGTCACATTAATACCACCCGTAAAAAAGCTATTAACGATAACTGAGGGGTGGGTGTATTGGTATAGGTTTGATAATTAGACAACCGGTCCTTTATGTAACGGACATGGGCAGCGTGACTATATGTCAGAATGTGAAGAAAGTTAATTCCCCATTAAACTGAGGTTGACACAATTTGAACAGACCAATTTTCACACGTTTATTATTCCAAATAAATTTTCGAAATAGGGAGATTATCTAGAAAGTCCTGTCGGGACAGTAGGATAGGGAGAACCTGTAGCGGATATAAAAGTTTTGGGAAATAGACCATACGAAGAAGATTTGCTCTTCCCAGAAAAGAAAGCTGGAGACAGCTCACCCTCCTCAAATAAACCGTTATCTTTATCACTGTCTTAGGGAGTGTGCCGTTGTCCAGGGTTTCTGTTGGTGGGTAAGGCGGGTGACCCACTTGGTCAACTTTGTGCCTTTTACTCCTGAGTCGGCCATTCTGGACATTTTTCCGAGGGGACAGAGACTTACTCTGGGCAGTAGGAAATTTTTGCTTGCCATAAGTGCTACAGCAAAAAATGGATACAGCCAACCCCTATTGATCTTCAATTATATACAGTATGGAGAAACTAACTTTTTATTTCAAATGAACTGGGTGGAGACAATATTTGATAAAGAGAAGAAGGCCTCTTTCGTTTTTAATACTTGAGAAAGTTTTATTGCAACTTCTTTAACCTCAACGCAATCCCAGATCTATCATAGCATGCCTCTGACCCAGTCAGTACAGAGTACATATTTTTGTGGGTGATCCTCTTATTACGTTGCCTGACGGGTGTGAGTGCCAGACACCCTTTTTTTTCTATTGTTTTTAATTGTGATTCTCACTAACATTAATAGCCAAGCATTATCTACGTGTCTGTATTTTACACAAGTCTTGGGCTATATGAACTTCTATATGCTGTAAAGTATGCCAATGGAAGTGTGCTGGGATATATTTATTGTATATTGCTCCATGTTGTACACTTTCTGCCTGCTGGACTCTCCGTATCATTTGCAGTTGGGCAAAACCATGTGTACTGCAGGGGGGGCAGATATAACATGTGCAGAGAGCGCTAGATTTGGGTGGGGTGTATTCAAACTGAAATCTAAATTGCAGTGTTAAAATGAAGCTGCCAGTATTTACCCTGCACAGAAACAAAATAACCCACCCAAATCTAACTCTCTCTGGAAATGTTATATCTGCCCCCACCACCACTGCAATGCACATGGGGGGTCATTCCGGTTTATCGCTGCGGTGCGAAAGGGTGCGGAATGCACATGCGTGGCGGCCGCAGTGCGTGATGTTGCCCGGCGACAGGGGTCGCCAGGTTACATCGCGGCTTATGACTAGACTATTATTGTGGCTTACGTCAGAACGTCAGGTCCTTTTGAATGCAGGTGACCATTAATTCTTGAATTTAAGTAGCCCTATTGGGACGTACTTATCAAATAATCCTTTATGACCACTCCTCGGTCCCATCAATACAGATATTCTGTACTGGTCAGGGGAAATGGGGGTAAGACGATCAAATGTCTACAACCATTCCAATCACACATTGTGATTAAACATACCAGAACATTTTAAAACTTCAATCATCATATCCTTATTTCATATGGATCAGTTATATGGGTAATTTCGTTTTAAACGTCAACATTAAAAACTATGTTTTAAGTATTTCTTTTCATATGTCATAGGAATTTTCCTTTTTTTCTAAAGAGTGCGCCCACACAAGAGCCTTCTCTCTCTCCCTCTTTCCAGTATATCGCGGCTTAAGAAGAAAGCGGTTGCAGGACGGGCCGCAAAGAAGATTGACAGGAAGAGGGCGGTGCAGGGCGGATCCAGACCGTTTGGAGCTGTTTTCGGGGAGTGGTGAGTAAAACGCAGGCATGCCCAGGAGAACGGAGGGCGGAGGAGTGACGTCAAAGCCGAGCCCATCATCACTGGATCCATCGCACAGGGTAAGTAGGTGTAGGCCTAGTCTTGTTTTGTGTGAAATTTTTTTAGCTTAGCAGGGCTGCACAAGCGATCGCAGCCCTGCTAAGCTAAAATACACTCCCCCATAGGCGTGGGCTAGTTGATCGCAGCAGCAGCAAAAAGTTGCTGGCTGCAATCAACTCGGAATGACCACCATGGTTTTGCCCAACTGCTAACAAATTTGCTGCTGCAATCAACTCTGAATTACCACTTAAGGTCAGCCCTCTCACACTTCTTTGCGCAGTTCACCACTATGAACACTGTGTGTACAGTAATACAAATAACTTTACCCAGGAAGGAATCAGGATAAACACAATAATTACAGAATGAATGTCTATATTCAACACAGACATTCAGCTGATCCATCTTATAAGTAACAAGACCCAACTGTTACATCTGAATTGTTACCTGAATGGAAGGAGTGAGGCAAAATACAAAATGCCAGGGATGTGTAGCTCAGGCAAAAGAAGACAACGTTGCCCCTAGCAAAACCATGTTGCACTGCAGAGGGGGCAGATGGATTTATGTATGGGAGGGGCGTGTTCAAACAGAATTCTAAATTGCAGTGTAAAAATAAAGCAGGCCAGCATGTGTTGGGTGCATGTAAAAGCAGTAACTAATTACTCTGCACAGGGCTGCCTTAACAGCAGTGTAGGCCCCTGGGCAAAGCAATGCACTGGTGCCCCTACCCATCCTCCAGCTATAAGGGTGGCGGGTTCTATCAGCGGCAGCTTTGATGTCCTGTGGGTGGTAAGGGGTGTTCTATCTTCCGCTCAGTATGTAGGACCTGGAGCAGTAATTTCTGATAATTACGCCTTTATTGCACAGATGCTGGGAGATGGGGCGGGAGGGAGAACACTAAACTGTAGAAGGAGGCATTGGGCTGAATGTAGGGCCCCGGTACATGACTTCCAGGGTGGTAGGGGGTGCTTAATACTCAGGGGAGGGGTGGAGAGTGGAATGGGCTTAACTTTGATAATTTTCTGGTGGTAGGGCAGCTTGCTTGACTGCAGATATCTCCAATTCCTGGAAATAGCTTTCAATGGGATAAAAAAAAAATCTAGAGAGAGTCCCACCTTTAGGAAGTACTCGGTACTTGGGAATCAGAGTTCAGGAGACAGCGCAATCCAAAAATATAAAACTACATACCAGGCATGTGGAACTGGAGCAGGAACTAGCTGCTGGAAGGCTGATATCTCTGGTTCTAAGTATGGTAGAGACAAGCTGCCAGTGTCCACTGAAAGGGGAGAGTCCTAGCTTTTGGAGTATACCCTCAGAAAAACTGTAAAAGTCAGATAGAACCCAAAATATCTGTCTGGGAAGAGCAATTAACAGGTTCAGATGGGGATCATTGCTTTGAAGTCGGATATCTCCAGTTCCCGGGGGACGATTTTCAAAAATATGGTACCCCTGGGAAAAAAAGCTTTCAGCCTAGGAGCCTTATACTCTTGGGGCCCTTGGGCAACTGCCCAGTGAGCACATACGAAAAGACGGCCCTGACTCTGCATGCAAAATAATCTAATTGTATTTGAACACCTTGCATTGCAGCGTAGTTTGCCCAGATACACAGTTATTCACTTTTATGCTTTGCTCCCAACTCAGAATCAGTGTATGATTAGCTTATTTCATACTTGCTGACTCTCTCTGACTGTCAAGGAGGTTCCATCAAATAGTAATTATATCCTAGCCATTTCCCTGATTTTTTTTCTTTACTGAGACAACTAAAATATGATTTGCAAAACTTCAAAGATTTCTATCACATTTCCACCTTATCCTCATTATCTAGCCATTATACTGTAAATCTTTGAAAAAAAATTTTTTTTTATACATATATATATATATATATAAAAACTTTTATATATATATATATATATATATATATATATATACACATACACACACACACACACCACACAACACACACACATACGGTCGGGTCACATTATTATGACCACCTCCTGTATGTGACGTCTGCAGCGAGTAGCCCATGAAGTACATTACGTGTCATGTGCTGGCTTGGTGGGTATACAAGGTGTGCGGTAGGCCGTCTGCACACATATCACTCCTTGCTGCCATGAGTAAAAGAGGCAATTTATGAGAGTTGCAAAAAGGAGCGATAATCAGCTTTCGGGCCAAGGGTGGCAGTTTCTGATCTGTTGGTGTGCTGCTGTGGTGAAGGGGTATCGTGACTGGACAAATGGCACCATTGACAATAACTGACGTGGAAACTGTGAAGCACCACGTGCCATTGATGTGAGAGGTTGACATCTGCTACGAAGGTGTGTGAGGGCCATCCAACAAGCTACAGTTCAGCCCGTCTAGCTGCTGTCTGTGCTGCATATATATTGTGACAAGAAATCACATATACAGGATAAAAGTCCAACACTCAATTGGGCAGATGTATTAATCTGGAGAAGGCATAAGGAAGTGATAAAGCAGTGAGTGATAAGCGCAAGGTGATAACGCACCAGCCAATCAGCTCCAATATGTAAAATGACAGTTAGGAGCTGACTGGCTGGTGTGTTTATCACATTGCACTTATCACTTCCTTATGCCTTCTCCAGGCTTAATACATCTGCCCCTTTATTACCAGTACAGGCAGGTTAGTTCACATTAGCTCGTCATAATAGCACATGATAATATCACATACCTCCCAACATTACCCTCTCCAGGAGGGACACAATGCTCTGCTTCTGGACTTTTCTCTTAATCTATGATTGCCAGCACCTGTGCTGAACAGGATACTGGATAAGAAAGGTGTTTCTGCACAGGTTATGGCAATCATACATTAAGAGGGAAGTCCAGGAGCAGAGCATTCTGTCCCTCCTGGAGAGGGTCATGTTGGGAGGTATGCAGTTCTCCTGTATCTCTTGGAATTAATATGGCAGTCATAGAGAGATCTATTGGGAAGATGTAAATTACTGTATGTGGGACAATTTTACTTTGATTCAGCTATGAATCGGAGGAATTATATGCATTTCCAGAAACAAGGCCATATTTGATCCCTTTTGAAAGCAAGCCTTCACGTGGATTATTTGTTTTACCATAGGCCTACTTACAGCAATGTTAGTTAATGTCATGACAATATTATAAATGGGCACTGCTAATTTGTTATGCAGAAATGAACAACAGAATGAGTGTTCCAGACCCTCCAACATGACCCGCCCCACTAGGTACAAAATGCTCTGTTCCTGGACTTCCCTCTTAATTTATGATTTCCATCACCTGTGTTGAACTAGTTACATGATAAGAAAGCTGTTTCTTCACAGGTGATGGCAATAATAAATTAAGAGGGAAGTCCAGAAACAGAGCATTTTGTACCTAGTGGGGCGGGTCATGTTGGAGGGTCTGGTGTTCCAGAATAGCAGCACAGGAACAGTGGCCCTGACAATAACACACCCCCTTCTGGAAAAAAGGAGACATATAATGAAGTCGGACAGACGAAACGCGTTGGATGCATCTTATTGATTTCTCATACTAAAATAAGCTCCAAGTTCTCATTTTATAGTTATATATAGCCTATTTTTATCCCTATCTTACTTTTTACGTTTTTTTATATTGAATTCCCATTTTCTTATATGTCTCCTTTTTTATGTGTCCCTTGATATGTTTTTATATTTGAATATTGGTTCTTACCTCTGTGTCTAGAATAAAATTATTGTTATATTTTTCTAAACAAACCCTCTCTAGTCTCACCCTGTTGAAATACTAAGGTATCTCTTAGTTTTATTACCACACTTCGCAGCCTTCTTTTAAATGTAATAAGGTTATAAACACCGTTGGTCGCTGTTTATAACCTTATTAACCTCTACATGGGATCCGCAGTGCCCAGTTACAGAGCTCATAAACAAATAAGCAAAACTAGAAAAAAGTGACTTACAGTTCAAAACAATATAGGACAAGTACAGGGTATATAATAGAGATGAGCGGGTTCGGTTCCTCGGAATCCGAACCCGCCCGAACTTCAGGTTTTTTTACACGGGTCCGGGCGACTCGGATCTTCCCGCCTTGCTCGGTTAACCCGAGCGCGCCCGAACGTCATCATCCCGCTGTCGGATTCTCGCGAGGCTCGGATTCTATCGCGAGACTCGGATTCTATATAAGGAGCCGCGCGTCGCCGCCATTTTCACACGTGCATTGAGATTGATAGGGAGAGGACGTGGCTGGCGTCCTCTCCGTTTATAGAGAAGAGAGTGAGACTAGAGTAGAGAGAGACACAGTATTTACTTTAGTAATTTTGGGGAGCATTAGGAGGAGTACTACTACTTGCTGAAGTGATAGTGTGACTGTATATCTGACTTGTGGGGGAGACAGTGGGGAGCAGTTAGAGTCTGAGAGCAGGAGTACATATTTTAACGTACAGTGCACACTTTTGCTGCCAGAGTGCCACACTGCCATTGTGACCACACTGACCACCAGTATATATTGTGATTGTCTGCTTAGGAGTACTACTTGCAAGTTGCTGATAGTGTGACCAGTGACCTGACCACCAGTTTAATTAATCACCACCAGTTTAATATATATATATATATATATATATAATTGTATATAATATATATATAATTGTATACCACCTACCCATGTTTTTTTTTTTTCTTTCTTCTTGATACATACCACTATAGTAGCTTACTGTAGCAGTCTGCGGTGCTGCTGAGCTGACAGTGTCCAGCAGGTCCGTCATCAGTCATTACATAATAAATATATATACCTGTCCGGCTGCAGTACTAGTGATATTATATATATATATATTAATTTCATCTCATTATCATCCAGTCTATATTAGCAGCAGACACAGTACGGTAGTCCACGGCTGTAGCTACCTCTGTGTCGGCAGTCGCTGGTCCATCCATAATTGTATACCACCTACCCGTGTTTTTTTTTTTCTTTCTTCTTGATACATACTACTATAGTAGCTTACTGTAGCAGTCTGCGGTGCTGCTGAGCTGACAGTGTCCAGCAGGTCCGTCATCAGTCATTACATAATAAATATATATACCTGTCCGGCTGCAGTACTAGTGATATTATATATATATATATTAATTTCATCTCATTATCATCCAGTCTATATTAGCAGCAGACACAGTACGGTAGTCCACGGCTGTAGCTACCTCTGTGTCGGCAGTCGCTGGTCCATCCATAATTGTATACCACCTACCCGTGGGTTTTTTTTTTCTTTCTTCTTGATACATACTACTATAGTAGCTTACTGTAGCAGTCTGCGGTGCTGCTGAGCTGACAGTGTCCAGCAGGTCCGTCATCAGTCATTACATAATAAATATATATACCTGTCCGGCTGCAGTACTAGTGATATTATATATATATATATATATATATATATATTAATTTCATCTCATTATCATCCAGTCTACATTAGCAGCAGACACAGTACGGTAGTCCACGGCTGTAGCTACCTCTGTGTCGGCAGTCGCTGGTCCATCCATAATTGTATACCACCTACCCGTGGTTTTTTTTTTCTTTCTTCTCGATACATACTACTATAGTAGCTTACTGTAGCAGTCTGCGGTGCTGCTGAGCTGACAGTGTCCAGCAGGTCCGTCATCAGTCATTACATAATAAATATATATACCTGTCCGGCTGCAGTACTAGTGATATTATATATATATATATATATATATATATTAATTTCATCTCATTATCATCCAGTCTATATTAGCAGCAGACACAGTACGGTAGTCCACGGCTGTAGCTACCTCTGTGTCGGCAGTCGCTGGTCCATCCATAATTGTATACCACCTACCCGTGTTTTTTTTTTTTTCTTTCTTCTTGATACATACTACTATAGTAGCTTACTGTAGCAGTCTGCGGTGCTGCTGAGCTGACAGTGTCCAGCAGGTCCGTCATCAGTCATTACATAATAAATATATATACCTGTCCGGCTGCAGTACTAGTGATATTATATATATATATATTAATTTCATCTCATTATCATCCAGTCTATATTAGCAGCAGACACAGTACGGTAGTCCACGGCTGTAGCTACCTCTGTGTCGGCAGTCGCTGGTCCATCCATAATTGTATACCACCTACCCGTGGTTTTTTTTTCTTTCTTCTTGACACATACTACTATAGTAGCTTACTGTAGCAGTCTGCGGTGCTGCTGAGCTGACAGTGTCCAGCAGGTCCGTCATCAGTCATTACATAATAAATATATATACCTGTCCGGCTGCAGTACTAGTGATATTATATATATATATATATATATTAATTTCATCTCATTATCATCCAGTCTATATTAGCAGCAGACACAGTACGGTAGTCCACGGCTGTAGCTACCTCTGTGTCGGCAGTCGCTGGTCCATCCATAATTGTATACCACCTACCCGTGGTTTTTTTTTCTTTCTTCTCGATACATACTACTATAGTAGCTTACTGTAGCAGTCTGCGGTGCTGCTGAGCTGACAGTGTCCAGCAGGTCCATCATCAGTCATTACATAATAAATATATATACCTGTCCGGCTGCAGTACTAGTGATATTATATATATATATATATATATATATTAATTTCATCTCATTATCATCCAGTCTACATTAGCAGCAGACACAGTACGGTAGTCCACGGCTGTAGCTACCTCTGTGTCGGCAGTCGCTGGTCCATCCATAATTGTATACCACCTACCCGTGGTTTTTTTTTTCTTTCTTCTTGATACATACTACTATAGTAGCTTACTGTAGCAGTCTGCGGTGCTGCTGAGCTGACAGTGTCCAGCAGGTCCGTCATCAGTCATTACATAATAAATATATATACCTGTCCGGCTGCAGTACTAGTGATATTATATATATATATTAATTTCATCTCATTATCATCCAGTCTATATTAGCAGCAGACACAGTACGGTAGTCCACGGCTGTAGCTACCTCTGTGTCGGCAGTCGCTGGTCCATCCATAATTGTATACCACCTACCCGTGGTTTTTTTTTTTCTTTCTTCTTGATACATACTACTATAGTAGCTTACTGTAGCAGTCTGCGGTGCTGCTGAGCTGACAGTGTCCAGCAGGTCCATCATCAGTCATTACATAATAAATATATATACCTGTCCGGCTGCAGTACTAGTGATATTATATATATATATATATATATATTAATTTCATCTCATTATCATCCAGTCTATATTAGCAGCAGACACAGTACTGTAGTCCACGGCTGTAGCTACCTCTGTGTCGGCAGTCGCTGGTCCATCCATAATTGTATACCACCTACCCGTGGTTTTTTTTTTTCTTTCTTCTTGATACATACTACTATAGTAGCTTACTGTAGCAGTCTGCAGTGCTGCTGAGCTGACAGTGTCCAGCAGGTCCGTCATCAGTCATTACATAATAAATATATATACCTGTCCGGCTGCAGTACTAGTGATATTATATATATATATATATATTAATTTCATCTCATTATCATCCAGTCTATATTAGCAGCAGACACAGTACGGTAGTCCACGGCTGTAGCTACCTCTGTGTCGGCAGTTGCTGGTCCATCCATAATTGTATACCACCTACCCGTGTTTTTTTTTTTCTTTCTTCTTGATACATACTACTATAGTAGCTTACTGTAGCAGTCTGCGGTGCTGCTGAGCTGACAGTGTCCAGCAGGTCCGTCATCAGTCATTACATAATAAATATATATACCTGTCCGGCTGCAGTACTAGTGATATTATATATATATTAATTTCATCTCATTATCATCCAGTCTATATTAGCAGCAGACACAGTACGGTAGTCCACGGCTGTAGCTACCTCTGTGTCGGCAGTCGCTGGTCCATCCATAATTGTATACCACCTACCCGTGTTTTTTTTTTTTTTTCTTCTTGATACATACTACTATAGTAGCTTACTGTAGCAGTCTGCGGTGCTGCTGAGCTGACAGTGTCCAGCAGGTCCGTCATCAGTCATTACATAATAAATATATATACCTGTCCGGCTGCAGTACTAGTGATATTATATATATATATATATATATATATATATATATTAATTTCATCTCATTATCATCCAGTCTATATTAGCAGCAGACACAGTACGGTAGTCCACGGCTGTAGCTACCTCTGTGTCGGCAGTCGCTGGTCCATCCATAATTGTATACCACCTACCCGTGGTTTTTTTTTTCTTTCTTCTTGATACATACTACTATAGTAGCTTACTGTAGCAGTCTGCGGTGCTGCTGAGCTGACAGTGTCCAGCAGGTCCGTCATCAGTCATTACATAATAAATATATATACCTGTCCGGCTGCAGTACTAGTGATATTATATATATATATATATTAATTTCATCTCATTATCACCCAGTCTATATTAGCAGCAGACACAGTACGGTAGTCCACGGCTGTAGCTACCTCTGTGTCGGCAGTCGCTGGTCCATCCATAATTGTATACCACCTACCCGTGGTTTTTTTTTTTTTTTCTTCTTGATACATACTACTATAGTAGCTTACTGTAGCAGTCTGCGGTGCTGCTGAGCTGACAGTGTCCAGCAGGTCCGTCATCAGTCATTACATAATAAATATATATACCTGTCCGGCTGCAGTACTAGTGATATTATATATATATATATATATATATATTAATTTCATCTCATTATCATCCAGTCTATATTAGCAGCAGACACAGTACGGTAGTCCACGGCTGTAGCTACCTCTGTGTCGGCAGTCGCTGGTCCATCCATAATTGTATACCACCTACCCGTGGTTTTTTTTTTCTTTCTTCTTGATACATACTACTATAGTAGCTTACTGTAGCAGTCTGCGGTGCTGCTGAGCTGACAGTGTCCAGCAGGTCCGTCATCAGTCATTACATAATAAATATATATACCTGTCCGGCTGCAGTACTAGTGATATTATATATATATATATATATATTAATTTCATCTCATTATCATCCAGTCTATATTAGCAGCAGACACAGTACGGTAGTCCACGGCTGTAGCTACCTCTGTGTCGGCAGTCGCTGGTCCATCCATAATTGTATACCACCTACCCGTGGTTTTTTTTTTCTTTCTTCTTGATACATACTACTATAGTAGCTTACTGTAGCAGTCTGCGGTGCTGCTGAGCTGACAGTGTCCAGCAGGTCCGTCATCAGTCATTACATAATAAATATATATACCTGTCCGGCTGCAGTACTAGTGATATTATATATATATATATATATATTAATTTCATCTCATTATCATCCAGTCTATATTAGCAGCAGACACAGTACGGTAGTCCACGGCTGTAGCTACCTCTGTGTCGGCAGTCGCTGGTCCATCCATAATTGTATACCACCTACCCGTGGTTTTTTTTTCTTTCTTTCTTCTTGATACATACTACTATAGTAGCTTACTGTAGCAGTCTGCGGTGCTGCTGAGCTGACAGTGTCCAGCAGGTCCGTCATCAGTCATTACATAATAAATATATATACCTGTCCGGCTGCAGTACTAGTGATATTATATATATATATATATATATATATTAATTTCATCTCATTATCATCCAGTCTATATTAGCAGCAGACACAGTACGGTAGTCCACGGCTGTAGCTACCTCTGTGTCGGCAGTCGCTGGTCCATCCATAATTGTATACCACCTACCCGTGTTTTTTTTTTTTTTTTCTTCTTGATACATACTACTATAGTAGCTTACTGTAGCAGTCTGCGGTGCTGCTGAGCTGACAGTGTCCAGCAGGTCCATCATCAGTCATTACATAATAAATATATATACCTGTCCGGCTGCAGTACTAGTGATATTATATATATATATATATATATATATATATTAATTTCATCTCATTATCATCCAGTCTATATTAGCAGCAGACACAGTACGGTAGTCCACGGCTGTAGCTACCTCTGTGTCGGCAGTCGCTGGTCCATCCATAATTGTATACCACCTACCCGTGGTTTTTTTTTTCTTTCTTCTTGATACATACTACTATAGTAGCTTACTGTAGCAGTCTGCGGTGCTGCTGAGCTGACAGTGTCCAGCAGGTCCGTCATCAGTCATTACATAATAAATATATATACCTGTCCGGCTGCAGTACTAGTGATATTATATATATATATATATATATATATTAATTTCATCTCATTATCATCCAGTCTATATTAGCAGCAGACACAGTACGGTAGTCCACGGCTGTAGCTACCTCTGTGTCGGCAGTCGCTGGTCCATCCATAATTGTATACCACCTACCCGTGGTTTTTTTTTTTCTTTCTTCTTGATACATACTACTATAGTAGCTTACTGTAGCAGTCTGCGGTGCTGCTGAGCTGACAGTGTCCAGCAGGTCCGTCATCAGTCATTACATAATAAATATATATACCTGTCCGGCTGCAGTACTAGTGATATTATATATATATATATATATATATATATTAATTTCATCTCATTATCATCCAGTCTATATTAGCAGCAGACACAGTACGGTAGTCCACGGCTGTAGCTACCTCTGTGTCGGCAGTCGCTGGTCCATCCATAATTGTATACCACCTACCCGTGGTTTTTTTTTTCTTTCTTCTTGATACATACTACTATAGTAGCTTACTGTAGCAGTCTGCGGTGCTGCTGAGCTGACAGTGTCCAGCAGGTCCGTCATCAGTCATTACATAATAAATATATATACCTGTCCGGCTGCAGTACTAGTGATATTATATATATATATATATTAATTTCATCTCATTATCATCCAGTCTATATTAGCAGCAGACACAGTATGGTAGTCCACGGCTGTAGCTACCTCTGTGTCGGCAGTCGCTGGTCCATCCATAATTGTATACCACCTACCCGTGGTTTTTTTTTTTTCTTTCTTCTTGATACATACTACTATAGTAGCTTACTGTAGCAGTCTGCGGTGCTGCTGAGCTGACAGTGTCCAGCAGGTCCGTCATCAGTCATTACATAATAAATATATATACCTGTCCGGCTGCAGTACTAGTGATATTATATATATATATATATATATATTAATTTCATCTCATTATCATCCAGTCTATATTAGCAGCAGACACAGTACGGTAGTCCACGGCTGTAGCTACCTCTGTGTCGGCAGTCGCTGGTCCATCCATAATTGTATACCACCTACCCGTGGTTTTTTTTTTCTTTCTTCTTGATACATACTACTATAGTAGCTTACTGTAGCAGTCTGCGGTGCTGCTGAGCTGACAGTGTCCAGCAGGTCCGTCATCAGTCATTACATAATAAATATATATACCTGTCCGGCTGCAGTACTAGTGATATTATATATATATAAGTTGTAACACTGTAGGGGTGCAAGGCGCCTTTTCCTGGGGAATATGGCCGCACGCAGCAGCTGAGGAACAACACAAGTCCAGTTTCTGGTACAACTGACCCCGGCCAGTTTTATTGAAACAGAAAATAAAACAAAACCCAAAAATAAAAATACCTTGCCTGTCCGGCACTAACTAAACATAAGATATTCCTAACTGTCACTAAACAAAACACAGAGTTCTTCAGTTCATACTGTATAGCTTACTTGCATCAGAAAGCGTGTCTCTCACACACAGATCCTGCAGCCTTCCCAGGCAGTCTGCCCATACTAATCAGGTTAGAAGCACTATAACACTCTTACACAGCTGAAACCCTGATTAGCCCTCTGTGAGGCCAAAGACCCGAACTGGGCCCAATGTCTAGAACTCGCCTTATCTCTCTCTCAGAGCCTTTACCCAGCTTTTACAGCAAACTGAAAAGGTTCAGACAAAACAAAAAGCATTTTTCCTAGAAGTTAACATTTTCTAAAACATGTAAGACAAGAACCTGGGACAAATATACCTGCCCTCAAACACTATCCCAGTGTTCTTGTCACATATCCCCCTCCCCTGTTTCGACCTAGGGGCCGGAACACTTGTAGCCCCCAAACAGAAGATGCGAGACAATGCATCTGCATTGGCCAATTGTGTTCCCGGTCTATGTTCGACAGTAAACTTAAAGTCCTGCAACGCTAGAAACCATCTAGTTACACGAGCATTCTTGCCTCTATTTACATACATCCATTTTAAAGGGGCATGGTCTGTCACTAGTCTGAATTGTCTACCCAAGAGGTAATATCTCAAGGTATCTAGTGCCCACTTAATGGCCAAAGCCTCCTTTTCCACAATGGCATACCTTTTTTCATGCTCATTGAGTTTCCTACTCAAATAAATGATAGGGTGTTCGTCCCCATCTCTGGTTTGGGACAGCACAGCACCTATCCCTACCTCTGAGGCATCTGTCTGTACCACAAATTCTTTTGAAAAATCTGGTGTTATCAACACCGGTTGTGAACACAAAGCCACTTTTAACGCTTGGAACGCCTTTTCTGCATCAGGGTTCCATTTCACCACATTTGACTGCTTCCCTTTGGTAAGGTCTGACAACGGCACCGCTGTGGTCGCAAAATTAGGAATAAACCGTCTATAGTACCCAGTAATTCCCAAAAAAGCCCTTACCTGTTTTTTATTCACTGGACGAGGCCAGTTTTGAATAGCATCAACTTTATTCAATTGGGGCCTAATCAGACCTCTGCCTATGGTGAAGCCCAAGTATTTGACCTCCTCCATTGCGAGGCAGCACTTCTTTGGGTTAGCAGTTAACCCTGCCTCTCTGATTGAGTCCAGTACTGCTTGTACTTTAACCAAATGGGACCCCCAGTCTGTACTGTGAATTACCACATCATCCAAATAGGCAGCTGCATATTTTCTATGGGGCCTCAAAATTTTATCCATCGCCCGTTGAAAGGTTGCTGGAGCCCCATGCAACCCAAAGGGTAACATCTTATACTGGTACAGCCCCTCCGGAACCGAAAAGGCTGTTTTTTCTTTGGCGCTATCAGATAAAGGTATTTGCCAGTAACCTTTGGTCAGGTCCAATGTGGTGAGAAACCTGGCTGTTCCCAGCCTTTCTACAAGCTCATCCACACGGGGCATGGGGTATGCGTCAAACTTGGACACCTCATTTAACTTACGAAAGTCATTACAGAAGCGTATGCTACCGTCGGGCTTCGGGATGAGCACTATGGGACTGGACCACTCACTGTTAGACTCCTCTATGACTCCCAGTTCTAACATGGTTTTAACTTCCTTAGAAATAGCTTCTCGCTGAGCTTCAGGAATCCTATATGGCTTTAAATGAACCCTGACCCCTGGTTCTGTGACAATGTCATGTTTTATTATGGTCGTTCGGCCAGGCAGCTCTGAAAATACCTCCCTATTTTGGATGAGAAATTCTTTAACCTGATTGTTCTGATCAGCTGATAATGTCTCTGACACCTTCACTGCGGGAAGCAACCGGGGTGAAGACACCGAAGGGCAAGGCTCCGCTGACAGAGACAACCTATCTTTCCAGGGTTTGATTAAGTTAACATGGTAGATCTGTTCGGGTTTTCTCTTTCCCGGCTGGTATACTTTGTAATTAACCTCATTCACTTTTTCCCTAATCTCAAATGGACCCTGCCATTTAGCTAGGAATTTGCTTTCCACAGTGGGTACCAAAACAAGAACTCTATCGCCAGGAGCAAATTCCCGTATCTTGGCACTCCGGTTATAGACCCTCTGTTGAGCACTTTGGGCCTGTTCCATGTGCTCTCTGACAACAGGTACCACGGCTGCAATCCTATCCTGCATTTGTGTTACATGCTCAATAACGCTTCTATAAGGAGTGGGCTGTCCTTCCCACGTCTCTTTGGCAATATCCAACAGCCCTCTGGGGTGTCTACCATACAACAAATCAAATGGAGAAAACCCCGTAGAGGACTGAGGAACTTCTCTGATGGCCATTAACAAGTAGGGCAACAAACAATCCCAGTTTTTCCCATCTCTCTCAACAACCTTTTTTAACATACTTTTTAATGTTTTATTAAACCTTTCCACCAACCCGTCAGTTTGGGGATGGTAGATGGACGTCCTGAGGTGAGTGACCTTAAATAACTTGCACAACTCTTTCATGATCCTTGACATAAATGGAGTACCTTGGTCAGTCAAAATTTCTTTTGGTATTCCCACTCTACTAAATACCTGCACCAGCTCCCTAGCTATCGCCTTGGTTGTGATAGTGCGTAAAGGGACAGCCTCAGGATATCGAGTGGCATAGTCCATAATTACCAGGATATACTGATGGCCCCGAGCAGACTTTAACAAGGGCCCCACGAGATCCATGGCTATTCTGTCAAACGGGACCTCTATAATAGGCATGGGAACTAGTGGGCTCCTGAAATGGGGTCTAGGGGCATGATACTGGCATTCAGGACAGGAAGAACAATATTCAGACACTTCTTTATAAACCCCTGGCCAAAAGAACCTTTGTAAAACTCTTTCAGTGGTTTTTTCTGCCCCTAAATGTCCTGCGGTAACGTGACTATGAGCTAAATCTAGTACCGTTCTCCGATAAGGCTGGGGAACTACCAGCTGTTCCACCACATCCTCACCCCTTTTGACAATGTGGTACAAGAGCTCATTACAGATGGCCATGTGGGGATACGTAACCCTGTCACCTGGTACCACAGGTTCCCCATTAACAATCTTAACATTCTCTCTAGCCTTTATTAAGGTAGGATCCTTTAACTGTTCAGACGCAAACAGATCCTTCTTTACCTCCAGGTCAGGCACGCTTTCAGTTCTAACTACTATGTCTCTGTTCCCGGCAAGAGGGTCCTCACTGGACTCCCCATCTGTCACTTCCCCAGCCAAACTAGCAAAAGGCAAAGGGCCAGAAAGTTCCGAAGACCCACGTACATCCATAAAATCACCGGTATTATCAACTGGCTTTTTACTTCTCACATCTGTTGATAACCGTGATTCCCACAGTTTCCAAAAATGAGGAAAATCCCTCCCTATTATGGCCTCATGCACCAAGGTAGGAACCAGTCCCACTTTAACCATTGCTGATCCACAACAAGTTTCTATATTCACCTCAGCAGTGGCATAATGTTGGGTATCCCCATGTATGCAAGTTACCCCAATAGGTATTTGCTGGACCTTTAAGGGGTTCACTAACCCAGCTTTCACGAGGGTAACTAAACTTCCTGAATCTAGCAAGGCCTCTACCCGGTTACCCTCTAAGAACACATCACACATTTGTTTTTCCAGCTCAGGTGAAGGTACCACAGTACAGGCTAACCTAGCAAAGAAAGACATTCTGCGACATTCAAAGGCAGCATCCCATTGCATGGGTTCTTGCGTGACTGGGCAATTGGCAATAACATGACCTGGCATACCACACCTAAAACATTTAACCACACGATTATCAACCCGTTTGGGCAGCATAGACCGTTCTAGCCCCATTGGCCTGTCTCCAGGGCCAGTGTTTACAGTCTCTCCAGCCTTGCGTTCTCTTAACCGCCCAGCAACGTTTTCCCACGGAACAGTCTTACCAGTCTTTACTGAAGGGCGCTGTCGAGGATCTATGGGTTGCTGGGTGGTCATCAGTAGTTCCTCTGCTGCCAAATACCTCTCTACCATGTCCACTAATTGGTCAGCAGTACCCGGGTTTCCATGGCTCACCCACTTGCGCAGGACCATGGGCAAAGATCTCAAGTAGCGGTCCATGACGACTCTTTCCACCATCTGGGGACCAGTTAATGTCTCTGGCTGTAGCCATTTTTTTATTAGCTGAATAAGGTCGTGCATCTGGGAGCACGGAGGCTTCTCCATGGCGTACAGCCAACGGTGCACCCGTTGTGCTCGTACTGACAGCGTGACTCCCAGGCGGGTCAGGATCTCAGAAATAAAACAAAATAAGACAGCGCTAACTGAAGATGGATTGTGGATAATACAGTACTAATTTATTAAAATGACAATATTCAACTAAACATTTTTAAAAAATTCATAAAATCTAATTCACTGCACTTTTATATTGTGGTCACCATACGTGTACTTATTGATCATTTGTTGTTATGTCCAAAGTCCCCGTGAAGTCCGCTCATTTAATGTCCCATATCCTGGGGTTGTGGCACAATCCCTGGGCCGATAGTACGCTGGAGGAATGTCTTATCCCAATTCTTAAACAAGGCAAAAGGGAAGTGTCCTCACCAGTATTGCGTGTTGGTAATTCTCTTCGGTCCTTATTGTTGGATAGGGTGTAAAAACTTGCGTTATTCAGCGGATTCCACAGAGGTCCAGACAGTGTTGGGTGATCAGGGTAGGTGACACAGGTTACACCTGACGCGTTTCTCAGCTTGACTGCTGCTTTTTCAAAGGTGACTGTAGTCCTATCTGGCAGTGATATTTATACCTAACTCAATTACTCATTCATTACACCTGATTCTAAACAATCCATCTCTCAGTTTATGTGTAATTAATTAAAAAACATAGTTTATGTAGGATAGACTCGAAGGTACATAAGGATTCAACACAATTTATAAACCATGAAGTTTTATTCACTATAAAATACATTTTAACTTAGTCCGGTGGTGCTGGAACGCACGCGGACTCCCGAACTTCCGGTCCGTGGCACGCATTGTTTACTTTACACATGGGTTTCTTCCAATCTAATAGGTCAGGCTAACATTATATTCCGGCCTGTGACATGGTTACCATGGTGATAGCGGTAAACTTCCCGACCTAAGACCTGGTTACCATGGTAATAGGGGTAAACTTCCCTCGAATTACGGAGCAGATGCAGAGTCACATGATCGGCATCTCAAACATTCATCATTTCCGGTCTGTGACCCGCACAGATGACTATTTGGAAGCAATTTATTCTTTCTTCCTGTGATATTCTATATATGAGGCCACGTGATCGGCTTCTTTTGGAACGCATACTGAATTGACAGTTCACATAACTTATGTGAACGGACATTTCACATTAACAACATATTTATAATTTTAACATGGTGTTACATATTGTATATTATTTTCAGTACATTATTTCATTGTGCTTCTAACCTTTATTAGTCATTGGAATATCTCTTAATGAATTTAGTGGAGATCTATATAATCAATATGATTTACCTGGAATTCAGGAATATCCAGTTACTATTAGTATAATATATATGTGAAACGTGGAATAGAATTTTTTATATATATATCATTTAAACTAAACAGTCAGATAACAATCTACTTTAATATAATCATCGATATCCGTCAATTAAAGGGATTCTCACCAACTTAGATCAAAAATGGGTATCATTCTCAACAGAAGATCCATATTTAGTTTAGAAACAAAAAAAGATTTATATGAGATAATAGGGAATATTGAGGGGAAGAGGGGAGGGGGGGGGGGGGGGGAGATGAATTAACGTCAAATGTTTATAAGGCCATAAAAGAAAATAAATCTTAGTGTGTTATATCACACAATTCAGCTCAACTGACTCATTTAAGCCTGTGGGAAAAATGCTATTCATTTTTAGCATCCAAAAAACTTCTTGTTTGCAAAGAGTCTTATATCTGTCCCCTCCTCTTATTGTTTTACTAATAAATTCCAAACCTGTTATCTTCAAGCATCTAGGATTTCCTTTATGGAAATCCGCATAGTGTTTAGATACACTATGCGTTAAAACTTTATTCAAAATATTCCTACGATGCTCGAGGAATCTTATTTTTAAGGGGCGTGTAGTCCTGCCAATATATTTTAGATTGCATCCACATGTCAACATATAAATGACATGGGATGTATTACAATTAATATATGTTTTTATCTCGTAAGGAGTTTTTTCACCATCTATATTGATCATTAGGGTGTGGTCAGCTGTAAAGTCGCAGGTTATACATCTATTTCTCCCACATTTGAAGAACCCTTTTATTTTATTTCCCATTTGTGTGAGCCAGTTAATTTTTTCGGGATTTTTATTTGGGCTATTTTTCTCCTCAATTTTTTTCAAATGACTGGGAGCCAGTATGTTTTTAAGTGATCTATTTTTTCGAAAAATAAATTTAGGTGATTTTGGAAGAATATTTATTAATATGTTATCCTGTTTTAATATATTGTAATTTTTTGATATAATTTCTCTTACTTCTCTATGGCAATTATTATAAGTTGAGATAAATGATATATCAGAAGAAATATTCTGTTCACTTTCTTTTTTATTTTTATTTTTGAGAAATCCTTTTGATGAATTTAAAAGTTGATCTCTATCAGTATTCTGTACTTCCTTTAATGATTTATCTAGTAGATAATTTGGATACCCTCTATCTCTAAAGGAATCCAGCATTATTTTTGCTTGACTATCAAAAGAGGTCATAGTTGAACAGTTTCTTCTGATACGCAGTAGTTGACTTTTGGGGATGCTTTTTTTCCATGATGAATGGTGTGCACTATTAAAGTGTAGATAAGTATTTGTGCCAGTTTCTTTTATGTGGTTGCACGTAACTATTTCATTATTTATTATTTCTAATGAAACGTCCAAGAAGTTTATATTTGTAGTATTGAAAGAGTGAGTGAAGGTGAGGTTAAAGGGATTCCTATTCAAATGTGTAAAAAAAGAAAGTGCTGACGCGTGATCACCATCCCAAATGATAAATAAATCATCTATATAACGTCCATAGAGGACCAGGTGCGCGTCGAACCCGCCCCCCCACACGAGCTGGTCCTCGACCTCGCCCATGTAGAGGTTGGCGTAGCTCGGCGCGAACCTGGTCCCCATGGCGGTGCCCATCTCCTGAAGAAAAAAAGTGTCCAAAAATAAAAAATAATTGTGTTTTAGAATAAATGATATTGAATCCAAGATAAACTTTTGGTGTTTCTCCCTGAGGTCCCCATCTTTTTCAAGTCGTTTGGCAATCGTCTTTATGCCTAATTCATGGGGAATATTTGTATATAGACTCTGTACGTCTAATGTCAAGAACGCATAAGAGTCTTCCCATTTTATTCCTTTCAACACATTTAAAAAATGTGTAGTATCTTTGATGTGGGACCTCAGGGTAGAAACACGTGATTGTAAATGTGAATCAACATAATGGGACAAATTAGACGTGAGGGAATTAATACCAGAAATAATAGGACGCCCAGGAGGTGAAGTGAGGGATTTGTGAATCTTGGGGAGGTGGTAGTAAGTGGGTACAACTGGGTGAGAACACAGAAGAAATTGATGTTCTTCTTTGGTGATGATTTGTTCCTCCGCTGCAGCTAAGAGGAGATACTGAAGTTCAATTAGATATTTTTCTGTTGGATCATTGGGTAATATTGAATAAAAGGTTCTGTCACCCAGTTGTCTCTCCGCTTCTTTTATATAGTCTTTCCTATCTTGTATAACAAGGCCCCCCCCCTTATCTGCAGCCTTAATTATGATCGAACTGTCTTTAGTGAGTTTTTTCAAGGCTTTCTTTTCCCATTTATTCAGATTCTGTTTTTTCTTTGTGGTTACTGCACATAGAGATTTAAAGTCATCTAATGTGGTTTTATAGAAGCTCTCTATGCTGATTCCCTTAGATTTAATCGGATAAAAGTCTGATTTATTTTTGAAGAATTTGCGTTCTTTTGAGATGTCAAAAATCTTCTCCGGGGAGGTTATATCTGGATTTTCATCTAAAAGTTCAGTAAGTATCTGTATAGCCGCTGTGTCTCCTGCATCCAATAATATTGGATACGCTTCTTCTTTATTTTTTATTAAATTTTGTTTTGCAAAATATTTTTTGCGGCACAGAGTTCTTACGAACCGATTAAGTTCTACAAATAAATCAAAAATGTTTGGGGGTGCTGTGGGGGAAAATTTTAATCCTTTAGTTAATAAATAAATTTCATTTTCAGACAATTTTTTGGAGGATAGATTAAATATGTTTTTTCCTTGATTTTTTCTCTTAAGGGCTTTTAATCTCTTTGTTGTTTCTTTCTTACCTCCTCTTCTTCCTCTAGGCTTGGGTTTCTTCCTCTTTTTTGGGGTTCCCTCTGCCACTCTCTGTCCCTGTCCCATGTTCCCTGTTTTCTTTGCTCTAAAAAACCTTCCTTCTTGTTGGTTGATATTGGTTCCCTATATTTTGGCTTTGCTCCTAATTCTAAAGTTGTTCTTTTTTTATTATTCTCTATCATTTCTGATCTATTTTCTCTTTCTAATGATTTATCTCTATTAGAGGACCGGTAGTTGTTTTGTGGACGGTATTGTTGTCTCCCTCTATTTCTATAATTTCTGGGACTATCTGTCCTGCGATCATTAGATTGGGTGGATCCCATATCTCTAGTGATGTAATTACTTTCTAGATTACGGCTTTTATCTCTATTTCTCTGTTGTCTATAGGTCCTAGCATTGCCCGACTGATAGTCATCCAGATCTCTTTGGAATTTTTTACATTTAGTGTTGATCAAAGTTTGTTCAAATTTTGTGATTTGTTCAGTTACAAATGAATCTCTTTCTTTATATTCCTTATCCTGGCAATATGGTTCTAGGTCAACCTTAAGAGCTTCAATTTCTATTTCCAGTTTTCTTACTTTTGAACTTCTATATTCAACGACCAATTCCATCAATGAGAAAGAACATCTATCTAATATCGATTCCCATTTTATTTGGAATTCTGTTACATCTTGGAAAATGGAGGGTTTGAAAAGTCTGAGACCTCTTGGTATTAACTTTTTATCTAAATACTTTTGTAAATTGACACTGTCCAGCCAGTGTCTGGACTCAGACTTTAGCAAATCCTCCAGTCTCCTAAAATCATTCCTAAGTTTATCATTAACTATTCCTTCTTTATTTTTCTCTACAGGTATATCCCATTTTGCAAGGTATGTTTGTCTTCTATTGAGTCTATCCTGAAAATTGGAAAAACAGCTCATGCTGCCCCTTTAGGACTATGTGTGTAGGCAAAGGATGTAGAACCAATCAAATTGGAAGGGGCGCTCGAGCTGTGTTTCCAAATAGTATAGTGATAAAAAATAATAATAAGCAGCTGTCTGAGTGGGCTAGTCACGCCCACTATATCATGCAAAACAGAAATAAAACAAAATAAGACAGCGCTAACTGAAGATGGATTGTGGATAATACAGTACTAATTTATTAAAATGACAATATTCAACTAAACATTTTTAAAAAATTCATAAAATCTAATTCACTGCACTTTTATATTGTGGTCACCATACGTGTACTTATTGATCATTTGTTGTTATGTCCAAAGTCCCCGTGAAGTCCGCTCATTTAATGTCCCATATCCTGGGGTTGTGGCACAATCCCTGGGCCGATAGTACGCTGGAGGAATGTCTTATCCCAATTCTTAAACAAGGCAAAAGGGAAGTGTCCTCACCAGTATTGCGTGTTGGTAATTCTCTTCGGTCCTTATTGTTGGATAGGGTGTAAAAACTTGCGTTATTCAGCGGATTCCACAGAGGTCCAGACAGTGTTGGGTGATCAGGGTAGGTGACACAGGTTACACCTGACGCGTTTCTCAGCTTGACTGCTGCTTTTTCAAAGGTGACTGTAGTCCTATCTGGCAGTGATATTTATACCTAACTCAATTACTCATTCATTACACCTGATTCTAAACAATCCATCTCTCAGTTTATGTGTAATTAATTAAAAAACATAGTTTATGTAGGATAGACTCGAAGGTACATAAGGATTCAACACAATTTATAAACCATGAAGTTTTATTCACTATAAAATACATTTTAACTTAGTCCGGTGGTGCTGGAACGCACGCGGACTCCCGAACTTCCGGTCCGTGGCACGCATTGTTTACTTTACACATGGGTTTCTTCCAATCTAATAGGTCAGGCTAACATTATATTCCGGCCTGTGACATGGTTACCATGGTGATAGCGGTAAACTTCCCGACCTAAGACCTGGTTACCATGGTAATAGGGGTAAACTTCCCTCGAATTACGGAGCAGATGCAGAGTCACATGATCGGCATCTCAAACATTCATCATTTCCGGTCTGTGACCCGCACAGATGACTATTTGGAAGCAATTTATTCTTTCTTCCTGTGATATTCTATATATGAGGCCACGTGATCGGCTTCTTTTGGAACGCATACTGAATTGACAGTTCACATAACTTATGTGAACGGACATTTCACATTAACAACATATTTATAATTTTAACATGGTGTTACATATTGTATATTATTTTCAGTACATTATTTCATTGTGCTTCTAACCTTTATTAGTCATTGGAATATCTCTTAATGAATTTAGTGGAGATCTATATAATCAATATGATTTACCTGGAATTCAGGAATATCCAGTTACTATTAGTATAATATATATGTGAAACGTGGAATAGAATTTTTTATATATATATCATTTAAACTAAACAGTCAGATAACAATCTACTTTAATATAATCATCGATATCCGTCAATTAAAGGGATTCTCACCAACTTAGATCAAAAATGGGTATCATTCTCAACAGAAGATCCATATTTAGTTTAGAAACAAAAAAAGATTTATATGAGATAATAGGGAATATTGAGGGGAAGAGGGGAGGGGGGGGGGGGGGGGGGAGATGAATTAACGTCAAATGTTTATAAGGCCATAAAAGAAAATAAATCTTAGTGTGTTATATCACACAATTCAGCTCAACTGACTCATTTAAGCCTGTGGGAAAAATGCTATTCATTTTTAGCATCCAAAAAACTTCTTGTTTGCAAAGAGTCTTATATCTGTCCCCTCCTCTTATTGTTTTACTAATAAATTCCAAACCTGTTATCTTCAAGCATCTAGGATTTCCTTTATGGAAATCCGCATAGTGTTTAGATACACTATGCGTTAAAACTTTATTCAAAATATTCCTACGATGCTCGAGGAATCTTATTTTTAAGGGGCGTGTAGTCCTGCCAATATATTTTAGATTGCATCCACATGTCAACATATAAATGACATGGGATGTATTACAATTAATATATGTTTTTATCTCGTAAGGAGTTTTTTCACCATCTATATTGATCATTAGGGTGTGGTCAGCTGTAAAGTCGCAGGTTATACATCTATTTCTCCCACATTTGAAGAACCCTTTTATTTTATTTCCCATTTGTGTGAGCCAGTTAATTTTTTCGGGATTTTTATTTGGGCTATTTTTCTCCTCAATTTTTTTCAAATGACTGGGAGCCAGTATGTTTTTAAGTGATCTATTTTTTCGAAAAATAAATTTAGGTGATTTTGGAAGAATATTTATTAATATGTTATCCTGTTTTAATATATTGTAATTTTTTGATATAATTTCTCTTACTTCTCTATGGCAATTATTATAAGTTGAGATAAATGATATATCAGAAGAAATATTCTGTTCACTTTCTTTTTTATTTTTATTTTTGAGAAATCCTTTTGATGAATTTAAAAGTTGATCTCTATCAGTATTCTGTACTTCCTTTAATGATTTATCTAGTAGATAATTTGGATACCCTCTATCTCTAAAGGAATCCAGCATTATTTTTGCTTGACTATCAAAAGAGGTCATAGTTGAACAGTTTCTTCTGATACGCAGTAGTTGACTTTTGGGGATGCTTTTTTTCCATGATGAATGGTGTGCACTATTAAAGTGTAGATAAGTATTTGTGCCAGTTTCTTTTATGTGGTTGCACGTAACTATTTCATTATTTATTATTTCTAATGAAACGTCCAAGAAGTTTATATTTGTAGTATTGAAAGAGTGAGTGAAGGTGAGGTTAAAGGGATTCCTATTCAAATGTGTAAAAAAAGAAAGTGCTGACGCGTGATCACCATCCCAAATGATAAATAAATCATCTATATAACGTCCATAGAGGACCAGGTGCGCGTCGAACCCGCCCCCCCACACGAGCTGGTCCTCGACCTCGCCCATGTAGAGGTTGGCGTAGCTCGGCGCGAACCTGGTCCCCATGGCGGTGCCCATCTCCTGAAGAAAAAAAGTGTCCAAAAATAAAAAATAATTGTGTTTTAGAATAAATGATATTGAATCCAAGATAAACTTTTGGTGTTTCTCCCTGAGGTCCCCATCTTTTTCAAGTCGTTTGGCAATCGTCTTTATGCCTAATTCATGGGGAATATTTGTATATAGACTCTGTACGTCTAATGTCAAGAACGCATAAGAGTCTTCCCATTTTATTCCTTTCAACACATTTAAAAAATGTGTAGTATCTTTGATGTGGGACCTCAGGGTAGAAACACGTGATTGTAAATGTGAATCAACATAATGGGACAAATTAGACGTGAGGGAATTAATACCAGAAATAATAGGACGCCCAGGAGGTGAAGTGAGGGATTTGTGAATCTTGGGGAGGTGGTAGTAAGTGGGTACAACTGGGTGAGAACACAGAAGAAATTGATGTTCTTCTTTGGTGATGATTTGTTCCTCCGCTGCAGCTAAGAGGAGATACTGAAGTTCAATTAGATATTTTTCTGTTGGATCATTGGGTAATATTGAATAAAAGGTTCTGTCACCCAGTTGTCTCTCCGCTTCTTTTATATAGTCTTTCCTATCTTGTATAACAAGGCCCCCCCCCTTATCTGCAGCCTTAATTATGATCGAACTGTCTTTAGTGAGTTTTTTCAAGGCTTTCTTTTCCCATTTATTCAGATTCTGTTTTTTCTTTGTGGTTACTGCACATAGAGATTTAAAGTCATCTAATGTGGTTTTATAGAAGCTCTCTATGCTGATTCCCTTAGATTTAATCGGATAAAAGTCTGATTTATTTTTGAAGAATTTGCGTTCTTTTGAGATGTCAAAAATCTTCTCCGGGGAGGTTATATCTGGATTTTCATCTAAAAGTTCAGTAAGTATCTGTATAGCCGCTGTGTCTCCTGCATCCAATAATATTGGATACGCTTCTTCTTTATTTTTTATTAAATTTTGTTTTGCAAAATATTTTTTGCGGCACAGAGTTCTTACGAACCGATTAAGTTCTACAAATAAATCAAAAATGTTTGGGGGTGCTGTGGGGGAAAATTTTAATCCTTTAGTTAATAAATAAATTTCATTTTCAGACAATTTTTTGGAGGATAGATTAAATATGTTTTTTCCTTGATTTTTTCTCTTAAGGGCTTTTAATCTCTTTGTTGTTTCTTTCTTACCTCCTCTTCTTCCTCTAGGCTTGGGTTTCTTCCTCTTTTTTGGGGTTCCCTCTGCCACTCTCTGTCCCTGTCCCATGTTCCCTGTTTTCTTTGCTCTAAAAAACCTTCCTTCTTGTTGGTTGATATTGGGATATACCTGTAGAGAAAAATAAAGAAGGAATAGTTAATGATAAACTTAGGAATGATTTTAGGAGACTGGAGGATTTGCTAAAGTCTGAGTCCAGACACTGGCTGGACAGTGTCAATTTACAAAAGTATTTAGATAAAAAGTTAATACCAAGAGGTCTCAGACTTTTCAAACCCTCCATTTTCCAAGATGTAACAGAATTCCAAATAAAATGGGAATCGATATTAGATAGATGTTCTTTCTCATTGATGGAATTGGTCGTTGAATATAGAAGTTCAAAAGTAAGAAAACTGGAAATAGAAATTGAAGCTCTTAAGGTTGACCTAGAACCATATTGCCAGGATAAGGAATATAAAGAAAGAGATTCATTTGTAACTGAACAAATCACAAAATTTGTTCAAAATTTGAACAAACTTTGATCAACACTAAATGTAAAAAATTCCAAAGAGATCTGGATGACTATCAGTCGGGCAATGCTAGGACCTATAGACAACAGAGAAATAGAGATAAAAGCCGTAATCTAGAAAGTAATTACATCACTAGAGATATGGGATCCACCCAATCTAATGATCGCAGGACAGATAGTCCCAGAAATTATAGAAATAGAGGGAGACAACAATACCGTCCACAAAACAACTACCGGTCCTCTAATAGAGATAAATCATTAGAAAGAGAAAATAGATCAGAAATGATAGAGAATAATAAAAAAAGAACAACTTTAGAATTAGGAGCAAAGCCAAAATATAGGGAACCAATATCAACCAACAAGAAGGAAGGTTTTTTAGAGCAAAGAAAACAGGGAACATGGGACAGGGACAGAGAGTGGCAGAGGGAACCCCAAAAAAGAGGAAGAAACCCAAGCCTAGAGGAAGAAGAGGAGGTAAGAAAGAAACAACAAAGAGATTAAAAGCCCTTAAGAGAAAAAATCAAGGAAAAAACATATTTAATCTATCCTCCAAAAAATTGTCTGAAAATGAAATTTATTTATTAACTAAAGGATTAAAATTTTCCCCCACAGCACCCCCAAACATTTTTGATTTATTTGTAGAACTTAATCGGTTCGTAAGAACTCTGTGCCGCAAAAAATATTTTGCAAAACAAAATTTAATAAAAAATAAAGAAGAAGCGTATCCAATATTATTGGATGCAGGAGACACAGCGGCTATACAGATACTTACTGAACTTTTAGATGAAAATCCAGATATAACCTCCCCGGAGAAGATTTTTGACATCTCAAAAGAACGCAAATTCTTCAAAAATAAATCAGACTTTTATCCGATTAAATCTAAGGGAATCAGCATAGAGAGCTTCTATAAAACCACATTAGATGACTTTAAATCTCTATGTGCAGTAACCACAAAGAAAAAACAGAATCTGAATAAATGGGAAAAGAAAGCCTTGAAAAAACTCACTAAAGACAGTTCGATCATAATTAAGGCTGCAGATAAGGGGGGGGGGCCTTGTTATACAAGATAGGAAAGACTATATAAAAGAAGCGGAGAGACAACTGGGTGACAGAACCTTTTATTCAATATTACCCAATGATCCAACAGAAAAATATCTAATTGAACTTCAGTATCTCCTCTTAGCTGCAGCGGAGGAACAAATCATCACCAAAGAAGAACATCAATTTCTTCTGTGTTCTCACCCAGTTGTACCCACTTACTACCACCTCCCCAAGATTCACAAATCCCTCACTTCACCTCCTGGGCGTCCTATTATTTCTGGTATTAATTCCCTCACGTCTAATTTGTCCCATTATGTTGATTCACATTTACAATCACGTGTTTCTACCCTGAGGTCCCACATCAAAGATACTACACATTTTTTAAATGTGTTGAAAGGAATAAAATGGGAAGACTCTTATGCGTTCTTGACATTAGACGTACAGAGTCTATATACAAATATTCCCCATGAATTAGGCATAAAGACGATTGCCAAACGACTTGAAAAAGATGGGGACCTCAGGGAGAAACACCAAAAGTTTATCTTGGATTCAATATCATTTATTCTAAAACACAATTATTTTTTATTTTTGGACACTTTTTTTCTTCAGGAGATGGGCACCGCCATGGGGACCAGGTTCGCGCCGAGCTACGCCAACCTCTACATGGGCGAGGTCGAGGACCAGCTCGTGTGGGGGGGCGGGTTCGACGCGCACCTGGTCCTCTATGGACGTTATATAGATGATTTATTTATCATTTGGGATGGTGATCACGCGTCAGCACTTTCTTTTTTTACACATTTGAATAGGAATCCCTTTAACCTCACCTTCACTCACTCTTTCAATACTACAAATATAAACTTCTTGGACGTTTCATTAGAAATAATAAATAATGAAATAGTTACGTGCAACCACATAAAAGAAACTGGCACAAATACTTATCTACACTTTAATAGTGCACACCATTCATCATGGAAAAAAAGCATCCCCAAAAGTCAACTACTGCGTATCAGAAGAAACTGTTCAACTATGACCTCTTTTGATAGTCAAGCAAAAATAATGCTGGATTCCTTTAGAGATAGAGGGTATCCAAATTATCTACTAGATAAATCATTAAAGGAAGTACAGAATACTGATAGAGATCAACTTTTAAATTCATCAAAAGGATTTCTCAAAAATAAAAATAAAAAAGAAAGTGAACAGAATATTTCTTCTGATATATCATTTATCTCAACTTATAATAATTGCCATAGAGAAGTAAGAGAAATTATATCAAAAAATTACAATATATTAAAACAGGATAACATATTAATAAATATTCTTCCAAAATCACCTAAATTTATTTTTCGAAAAAATAGATCACTTAAAAACATACTGGCTCCCAGTCATTTGAAAAAAATTGAGGAGAAAAATAGCCCAAATAAAAATCCCGAAAAAATTAACTGGCTCACACAAATGGGAAATAAAATAAAAGGGTTCTTCAAATGTGGGAGAAATAGATGTATAACCTGCGACTTTACAGCTGACCACACCCTAATGATCAATATAGATGGTGAAAAAACTCCTTACGAGATAAAAACATATATTAATTGTAATACATCCCATGTCATTTATATGTTGACATGTGGATGCAATCTAAAATATATTGGCAGGACTACACGCCCCTTAAAAATAAGATTCCTCGAGCATCGTAGGAATATTTTGAATAAAGTTTTAACGCATAGTGTATCTAAACACTATGCGGATTTCCATAAAGGAAATCCTAGATGCTTGAAGATAACAGGTTTGGAATTTATTAGTAAAACAATAAGAGGAGGGGACAGATATAAGACTCTTTGCAAACAAGAAGTTTTTTGGATGCTAAAAATGAATAGCATTTTTCCCACAGGCTTAAATGAGTCAGTTGAGCTGAATTGTGTGATATAACACACTAAGATTTATTTTCTTTTATGGCCTTATAAACATTTGACGTTAATTCATCTCCCCCCCCCCCCCCCCCTCCCCTCTTCCCCTCAATATTCCCTATTATCTCATATAAATCTTTTTTTGTTTCTAAACTAAATATGGATCTTCTGTTGAGAATGATACCCATTTTTGATCTAAGTTGGTGAGAATCCCTTTAATTGACGGATATCGATGATTATATTAAAGTAGATTGTTATCTGACTGTTTAGTTTAAATGATATATATATAAAAAATTCTATTCCACGTTTCACATATATATTATACTAATAGTAACTGGATATTCCTGAATTCCAGGTAAATCATATTGATTATATAGATCTCCACTAAATTCATTAAGAGATATTCCAATGACTAATAAAGGTTAGAAGCACAATGAAATAATGTACTGAAAATAATATACAATATGTAACACCATGTTAAAATTATAAATATGTTGTTAATGTGAAATGTCCGTTCACATAAGTTATGTGAACTGTCAATTCAGTATGCGTTCCAAAAGAAGCCGATCACGTGGCCTCATATATAGAATATCACAGGAAGAAAGAATAAATTGCTTCCAAATAGTCATCTGTGCGGGTCACAGACCGGAAATGATGAATGTTTGAGATGCCGATCATGTGACTCTGCATCTGCTCCGTAATTCGAGGGAAGTTTACCCCTATTACCATGGTAACCAGGTCTTAGGTCGGGAAGTTTACCGCTATCACCATGGTAACCATGTCACAGGCCGGAATATAATGTTAGCCTGACCTATTAGATTGGAAGAAACCCATGTGTAAAGTAAACAATGCGTGCCACGGACCGGAAGTTCGGGAGTCCGCGTGCGTTCCAGCACCACCGGACTAAGTTAAAATGTATTTTATAGTGAATAAAACTTCATGGTTTATAAATTGTGTTGAATCCTTATGTACCTTCGAGTCTATCCTACATAAACTATGTTTTTTAATTAATTACACATAAACTGAGAGATGGATTGTTTAGAATCAGGTGTAATGAATGAGTAATTGAGTTAGGTATAAATATCACTGCCAGATAGGACTACAGTCACCTTTGAAAAAGCAGCAGTCAAGCTGAGAAACGCGTCAGGTGTAACCTGTGTCACCTACCCTGATCACCCAACACTGTCTGGACCTCTGTGGAATCCGCTGAATAACGCAAGTTTTTACACCCTATCCAACAATAAGGACCGAAGAGAATTACCAACACGCAATACTGGTGAGGACACTTCCCTTTTGCCTTGTTTAAGAATTGGGATAAGACATTCCTCCAGCGTACTATCGGCCCAGGGATTGTGCCACAACCCCAGGATATGGGACATTAAATGAGCGGACTTCACGGGGACTTTGGACATAACAACAAATGATCAATAAGTACACGTATGGTGACCACAATATAAAAGTGCAGTGAATTAGATTTTATGAATTTTTTAAAAATGTTTAGTTGAATATTGTCATTTTAATAAATTAGTACTGTATTATCCACAATCCATCTTCAGTTAGCGCTGTCTTATTTTGTTTTATTTCTGTTTTGCATGATATAGTGGGCGTGACTAGCCCACTCAGACAGCTGCTTATTATTATTTTTTATCACTATACTATTTGGAAACACAGCTCGAGCGCCCCTTCCAATTTGATTGGTTCTACATCCTTTGCCTACACACATAGTCCTAAAGGGGCAGCATGAGCTGTTTTTCCAATTTTCAGGATAGACTCAATAGAAGACAAACATACCTTGCAAAATGGGATATACCTGTAGAGAAAAATAAAGAAGGAATAGTTAATGATAAACTTAGGAATGATTTTAGGAGACTGGAGGATTTGCTAAAGTCTGAGTCCAGACACTGGCTGGACAGTGTCAATTTACAAAAGTATTTAGATAAAAAGTTAATACCAAGAGGTCTCAGACTTTTCAAACCCTCCATTTTCCAAGATGTAACAGAATTCCAAATAAAATGGGAATCGATATTAGATAGATGTTCTTTCTCATTGATGGAATTGGTCGTTGAATATAGAAGTTCAAAAGTAAGAAAACTGGAAATAGAAATTGAAGCTCTTAAGGTTGACCTAGAACCATATTGCCAGGATAAGGAATATAAAGAAAGAGATTCATTTGTAACTGAACAAATCACAAAATTTGAACAAACTTTGATCAACACTAAATGTAAAAAATTCCAAAGAGATCTGGATGACTATCAGTCGGGCAATGCTAGGACCTATAGACAACAGAGAAATAGAGATAAAAGCCGTAATCTAGAAAGTAATTACATCACTAGAGATATGGGATCCACCCAATCTAATGATCGCAGGACAGATAGTCCCAGAAATTATAGAAATAGAGGGAGACAACAATACCGTCCACAAAACAACTACCGGTCCTCTAATAGAGATAAATCATTAGAAAGAGAAAATAGATCAGAAATGATAGAGAATAATAAAAAAAGAACAACTTTAGAATTAGGAGCAAAGCCAAAATATAGGGAACCAATATCAACCAACAAGAAGGAAGGTTTTTTAGAGCAAAGAAAACAGGGAACATGGGACAGGGACAGAGAGTGGCAGAGGGAACCCCAAAAAAGAGGAAGAAACCCAAGCCTAGAGGAAGAAGAGGAGGTAAGAAAGAAACAACAAAGAGATTAAAAGCCCTTAAGAGAAAAAATCAAGGAAAAAACATATTTAATCTATCCTCCAAAAAATTGTCTGAAAATGAAATTTATTTATTAACTAAAGGATTAAAATTTTCCCCCACAGCACCCCCAAACATTTTTGATTTATTTGTAGAACTTAATCGGTTCGTAAGAACTCTGTGCCGCAAAAAATATTTTGCAAAACAAAATTTAATAAAAAATAAAGAAGAAGCGTATCCAATATTATTGGATGCAGGAGACACAGCGGCTATACAGATACTTACTGAACTTTTAGATGAAAATCCAGATATAACCTCCCCGGAGAAGATTTTTGACATCTCAAAAGAACGCAAATTCTTCAAAAATAAATCAGACTTTTATCCGATTAAATCTAAGGGAATCAGCATAGAGAGCTTCTATAAAACCACATTAGATGACTTTAAATCTCTATGTGCAGTAACCACAAAGAAAAAACAGAATCTGAATAAATGGGAAAAGAAAGCCTTGAAAAAACTCACTAAAGACAGTTCGATCATAATTAAGGCTGCAGATAAGGGGGGGGGCCTTGTTATACAAGATAGGAAAGACTATATAAAAGAAGCGGAGAGACAACTGGGTGACAGAACCTTTTATTCAATATTACCCAATGATCCAACAGAAAAATATCTAATTGAACTTCAGTATCTCCTCTTAGCTGCAGCGGAGGAACAAATCATCACCAAAGAAGAACATCAATTTCTTCTGTGTTCTCACCCAGTTGTACCCACTTACTACCACCTCCCCAAGATTCACAAATCCCTCACTTCACCTCCTGGGCGTCCTATTATTTCTGGTATTAATTCCCTCACGTCTAATTTGTCCCATTATGTTGATTCACATTTACAATCACGTGTTTCTACCCTGAGGTCCCACATCAAAGATACTACACATTTTTTAAATGTGTTGAAAGGAATAAAATGGGAAGACTCTTATGCGTTCTTGACATTAGACGTACAGAGTCTATATACAAATATTCCCCATGAATTAGGCATAAAGACGATTGCCAAACGACTTGAAAAAGATGGGGACCTCAGGGAGAAACACCAAAAGTTTATCTTGGATTCAATATCATTTATTCTAAAACACAATTATTTTTTATTTTTGGACACTTTTTTTCTTCAGGAGATGGGCACCGCCATGGGGACCAGGTTCGCGCCGAGCTACGCCAACCTCTACATGGGCGAGGTCGAGGACCAGCTCGTGTGGGGGGGCGGGTTCGACGCGCACCTGGTCCTCTATGGACGTTATATAGATGATTTATTTATCATTTGGGATGGTGATCACGCGTCAGCACTTTCTCTTTTTTTACACATTTGAATAGGAATCCCTTTAACCTCACCTTCACTCACTCTTTCAATACTACAAATATAAACTTCTTGGACGTTTCATTAGAAATAATAAATAATGAAATAGTTACGTGCAACCACATAAAAGAAACTGGCACAAATACTTATCTACACTTTAATAGTGCACACCATTCATCATGGAAAAAAAGCATCCCCAAAAGTCAACTACTGCGTATCAGAAGAAACTGTTCAACTATGACCTCTTTTGATAGTCAAGCAAAAATAATGCTGGATTCCTTTAGAGATAGAGGGTATCCAAATTATCTACTAGATAAATCATTAAAGGAAGTACAGAATACTGATAGAGATCAACTTTTAAATTCATCAAAAGGATTTCTCAAAAATAAAAATAAAAAAGAAAGTGAACAGAATATTTCTTCTGATATATCATTTATCTCAACTTATAATAATTGCCATAGAGAAGTAAGAGAAATTATATCAAAAAATTACAATATATTAAAACAGGATAACATATTAATAAATATTCTTCCAAAATCACCTAAATTTATTTTTCGAAAAAATAGATCACTTAAAAACATACTGGCTCCCAGTCATTTGAAAAAAATTGAGGAGAAAAATAGCCCAAATAAAAATCCCGAAAAAATTAACTGGCTCACACAAATGGGAAATAAAATAAAAGGGTTCTTCAAATGTGGGAGAAATAGATGTATAACCTGCGACTTTACAGCTGACCACACCCTAATGATCAATATAGATGGTGAAAAAACTCCTTACGAGATAAAAACATATATTAATTGTAATACATCCCATGTCATTTATATGTTGACATGTGGATGCAATCTAAAATATATTGGCAGGACTACACGCCCCTTAAAAATAAGATTCCTCGAGCATCGTAGGAATATTTTGAATAAAGTTTTAACGCATAGTGTATCTAAACACTATGCGGATTTCCATAAAGGAAATCCTAGATGCTTGAAGATAACAGGTTTGGAATTTATTAGTAAAACAATAAGAGGAGGGGACAGATATAAGACTCTTTGCAAACAAGAAGTTTTTTGGATGCTAAAAATGAATAGCATTTTTCCCACAGGCTTAAATGAGTCAGTTGAGCTGAATTGTGTGATATAACACACTAAGATTTATTTTCTTTTATGGCCTTATAAACATTTGACGTTAATTCATCTCCCCCCCCCCCCCCCCTCCCCTCTTCCCCTCAATATTCCCTATTATCTCATATAAATCTTTTTTTGTTTCTAAACTAAATATGGATCTTCTGTTGAGAATGATACCCATTTTTGATCTAAGTTGGTGAGAATCCCTTTAATTGACGGATATCGATGATTATATTAAAGTAGATTGTTATCTGACTGTTTAGTTTAAATGATATATATATAAAAAATTCTATTCCACGTTTCACATATATATTATACTAATAGTAACTGGATATTCCTGAATTCCAGGTAAATCATATTGATTATATAGATCTCCACTAAATTCATTAAGAGATATTCCAATGACTAATAAAGGTTAGAAGCACAATGAAATAATGTACTGAAAATAATATACAATATGTAACACCATGTTAAAATTATAAATATGTTGTTAATGTGAAATGTCCGTTCACATAAGTTATGTGAACTGTCAATTCAGTATGCGTTCCAAAAGAAGCCGATCACGTGGCCTCATATATAGAATATCACAGGAAGAAAGAATAAATTGCTTCCAAATAGTCATCTGTGCGGGTCACAGACCGGAAATGATGAATGTTTGAGATGCCGATCATGTGACTCTGCATCTGCTCCGTAATTCGAGGGAAGTTTACCCCTATTACCATGGTAACCAGGTCTTAGGTCGGGAAGTTTACCGCTATCACCATGGTAACCATGTCACAGGCCGGAATATAATGTTAGCCTGACCTATTAGATTGGAAGAAACCCATGTGTAAAGTAAACAATGCGTGCCACGGACCGGAAGTTCGGGAGTCCGCGTGCGTTCCAGCACCACCGGACTAAGTTAAAATGTATTTTATAGTGAATAAAACTTCATGGTTTATAAATTGTGTTGAATCCTTATGTACCTTCGAGTCTATCCTACATAAACTATGTTTTTTAATTAATTACACATAAACTGAGAGATGGATTGTTTAGAATCAGGTGTAATGAATGAGTAATTGAGTTAGGTATAAATATCACTGCCAGATAGGACTACAGTCACCTTTGAAAAAGCAGCAGTCAAGCTGAGAAACGCGTCAGGTGTAACCTGTGTCACCTACCCTGATCACCCAACACTGTCTGGACCTCTGTGGAATCCGCTGAATAACGCAAGTTTTTACACCCTATCCAACAATAAGGACCGAAGAGAATTACCAACACGCAATACTGGTGAGGACACTTCCCTTTTGCCTTGTTTAAGAATTGGGATAAGACATTCCTCCAGCGTACTATCGGCCCAGGGATTGTGCCACAACCCCAGGATATGGGACATTAAATGAGCGGACTTCACGGGGACTTTGGACATAACAACAAATGATCAATAAGTACACGTATGGTGACCACAATATAAAAGTGCAGTGAATTAGATTTTATGAATTTTTTAAAAATGTTTAGTTGAATATTGTCATTTTAATAAATTAGTACTGTATTATCCACAATCCATCTTCAGTTAGCGCTGTCTTATTTTGTTTTATTTCTGTTTTGCATGATATAGTGGGCGTGACTAGCCCACTCAGACAGCTGCTTATTATTATTTTTTATCACTATACTATTTGGAAACACAGCTCGAGCGCCCCTTCCAATTTGATTGGTTCTACATCCTGGGTCAGGATCTCAGTCTTTAGTTTATCATAGTCCCGAGCCTCAGCAGGGCTTAAATCAAAGTAAGCTTTTTGGGGCTCACCTGACAGGAAAGGTGCCAGCAGACTGGCCCACTGTGCTTTTGGCCAGTTCTCACGCTCTGCAGTCCTTTCAAACGTGGTCAAGTAGGCCTCCACATCATCAGCCTCTGTCATTTTCTGCAGGAAGTGACTGGCCCGTATAGAACTAGAGCTGGTCGGAGCACTGACGGCCACATCTCCAATCCGGGCTGCAAGGCTCTGCACCACTTCTGTTAAGGCCTCTCTATCCTGACGCTGTTGCCTGTAAAGTTCATCAACAACTGCCTGCTGTTGTCTCTTATTTTCCTCCATTGCCACCTGCTGCTGTCTTATATTTTCCTCCATTGCCACCTGCTGCTGTCTGTTGGCCTCCTGCTGTAGTCTCCAATTTTCTTCCATTGCCACCTGCTGCTGTCGGTTGGCCTCCTGCTGAGCCGCTGTAGCTTGCAGCAAGGCTTTAAGCAGATCCTCCATGTCGACAGATTTTTCAGGCGGCTTTGTAGCTGCTTTCACCCAGGACATATATCAAACCCTCAGGGGTGAGTCTCAATAACTTCACACTGGGCTGTATCTGCATAAACCACCGTTTTCTGCAGGCCTCACAAAGCTGCTGCTTTCACTTATGCGCAGAACGGTGTGCTCGCATTCTCCACCAAGTTGTAACACTGTAGGGGTGCAAGGCGCCTTTTCCTGGGGAATATGGCCGCACGCAGCAGCTGAGGAACAACACAAGTCCAGTTTCTGGTACAACTGACCCCGGCCAGTTTTATTGAAACAGAAAATAAAACAAAACCCAAAAATAAAAATACCTTGCCTGTCCGGCACTAACTAAACATAAGATATTCCTAACTGTCACTAAACAAAACACAGAGTTCTTCAGTACATACTGTATAGCTTACTTGCATCAGAAAGCGTGTCTCTCACACACAGATCCTGCAGCCTTCCCAGGCAGTCTGCCCATACTAATCAGGTTAGAAGCACTATAACACTCTTACACAGCTGAAACCCTGATTAGCCCTCTGTGAGGCCAAAGACCCGAACTGGGCCCAATGTCTAGAACTCGCCTTATCTCTCTCTCAGAGCCTTTACCCAGCTTTTACAGCAAACTGAAAAGGTTCAGACAAAACAAAAAGCATTTTTCCTAGAAGTTAACATTTTCTAAAACATGTAAGACAAGAACCTGGGACAAATATACCTGCCCTCAAACACTATCCCAGTGTTCTTGTCACAATATATTAATTTCATCTCATTATCATCCAGTCTATATTAGCAGCAGACACAGTACGGTAGTCCACGGCTGTAGCTACCTCTGTGTCGGCAGTCGCTGGTCCATCCATAATTGTATACCACCTATCCGTGGTTTTTTTTTTTCTTTCTTCTTGATACATACTACTATAGTAGCTTACTGTAGCAGTCTGCGGTGCTGCTGAGCTGACAGTGTCCAGCAGGTCCATCATCAGTCATTACATAATAAATATATATACCTGTCCGGCTGCAGTACTAGTGATATTATATATATATATATATATATATATATATATTAATTTCATCTCATTATCATCCAGTCTATATTAGCAGCAGACACAGTACGGTAGTCCACGGCTGTAGCTACCTCTGTGTCGGCAGTCGCTGGTCCATCCATAATTGTATACCACCTACCCGTGGTTTTTTTTTTTTCTTTCTTCTTGATACATACTACTATAGTAGCTTACTGTAGCAGTCTGCGGTGCTGCTGAGCTGACAGTGTCCAGCAGGTCCGTCATCAGTCATTACATAATAAATATATATACCTGTCCGGCTGCAGTACTAGTGATATTATATATATATATATATATTAATTTCATCTCATTATCATCCAGTCTATATTAGCAGCAGACACAGTACGGTATTCCACGGCTGTAGCTACCTCTGTGTCGGCAGTCGCTCGTCCATCCATAAGTATACTAGTATCCAATCCATCCATCTCCATTGTTTACCTGAGGTGCCTTTTAGTTGTGCCTATTAAAATATGTTGAGGTTCCAAAATTAGGGAAAGATCAAGATCCACTTCCACCTCGTGCTGAAGCTGCTGCCACTAGTCATGGCCGAGACGATGAAATGCCAGCAACGTCGTCTGCCAAGGCCGATGCCCAATGTCATAGTACAGAGCATGTAAAATCCAAAACACCAAATATCAGTAAAAAAAGGACTCCAAAACCTAAAATAAAATTGTCGGAGGAGAAGCGTAAACTTGCCAATATGCCATTTACCACACGGAGTGGCAAGGAACGGCGGAGGCCCTGGCCTATGTTCATGGCTAGTGGTTCAGCTTCACATGAGGATGGAAGCACTCAGCCTCTCGCTAGAAAAATGAAAAGACTCAAGCTGGCAAAAGCACCGCAAAGAACTGTGCGTTCTTCGAAATCCCAAATCCACAAGGAGAGTCCAATTGTGTCGGTTGCGATGCCTGACCTTCCCAACACTGGACGTGAAGAGCATGCGCCTTCCACCATTTGCACGCCCCCTGCAATTGCTGGAAGGAGCACCCGCAGTCCAGTTCCTGATAGTCAGATTGAAGATGTCAGTGTTGAAGTACACCAGGATGAGGAGGATATGGGTGTTGCTGGCGCTGGGGAGGAAATTGACAAGGAGGATTCTGATGGTGAGGTGGTTTGTTTAAGTCAGGCACCCGGGGAGACACCTGTTGTCCGTGGGAGGAATAGGGCCGTTGACATGCCTGGTGAAAATACCAAAAAAATCAGCTCTTCGGTGTGGAAGTATTTTAACAGAAATGAGGACAACATTTGTCAAGCCGTGTGTTGCCTTTGTCAAGCTGTAATAAGTAGGGGTAAGGACGTTAACCACCTCGGAACATCCTCCCTTATACGTCACCTGCAGCGCATTCATCATAAGTCAGTGACAAGTTCAAAAACTTTGGGCGACAGCGGAAGCAGTCCACTGACCAGTAAATCCCTTCCTCTTGTAACCAAGCTCACGCAAACCACCCCACCAACTCCCTCAGTGTCAATTTCCTCCTTCCCCAGGAATGCCAATAGTCCTGCAGGCCATGTCACTGGCAATTCTGACGAGTCCTCTCCTGCCTGGGATTCCTCCGATGCATCCTTGCGTGTAACGCCTACTGCTGCTGGCGCTGCTGTTGTTGCTGCTGGGAGTCGATGGTCATCCCAGAGGGGAAGTCGTAAGCCCACTTTTACTACTTCCACCAAGCAATTGACTGTCCAACAGTCCTTTGCGAGGAAGATGAAATATCACAGCAGTCATCCTGTTGCAAAGCGGATAACTGAGGCCTTGACAACTATGTTGGTGTTAGACGTGCGTCCGGTATCCGCCGTTAGTTCACAGGGAACTAGACAATTTCTTGAGGTAGTGTGCCCCCGTTACCAAATACCATCTAGGTTCCACTTCTCTAGGCAGGCGATACCGAGAATGTACACGGACGTCAGAAAAAGACTCACCAGTGTCCTAAAAAATGCAGTTGTACCCAATGTCCACTTAACCACGGACATGTGGACAAGTGGAGCAGGGCAGGGTCAGGACTATATGACTGTGACAGCCCACTGGGTAGATGTATGGACTCCCGCCGCAAGAACAGCAGCGGCGGCACCAGTAGCAGCATCTCGCAAACGCCAACTCTTTCCTAGGCAGGCTACGCTTTGTATCAACGGTTTCCAGAATACGCACACAGCTGAAAACCTCTTACGGCAACTGAGGAAGATCATCGCGGAATGGCTTACCCCAATTGGACTCTCCTGTGGATTTGTGGCATCGGACAACGCCAGCAATATTGTGTGTGCATTAAATATGGGCAAATTCCAGCACGTCCCATGTTTTGCACATACCTTGAAGTTGGTGGTGCAGAATTTTTTTAAAAACGACAGGGGCGTGCAAGAGATGCTGTCGGTGGCCAGAAGAATTGCGGGACACTTTCGGCGTACAGGCACCACGTACAGAAGACTGGAGCACCACCAAAAACGCCTGAACCTGCCCTGCCATCATCTGAAGCAAGAAGTGGTAACGAGGTGGAATTCAACCCTATATATGCTTCAGAGGTTGGAGGAGCAGCAAAAGGCCATTCAAGCCTATACAATTGAGCACGATATAGGAGGTGGAATGTACCTGTCTCAAGCGCAGTGGAGAATGATTTCAACGTTGTGCAAGGTTCTGCAACCTTTTGAACTTGCCACACGTGAAGTCAGTTCAGACACTGCCAGCCTGAGTCAGGTCATTCCCCTCATCAGGCTTTTGCAGAAGAAGCTGGAGGCATTGAAGGAGGAGCTAAAAGGGAGCGATTCCGCTAGGCATGTGGGACTTGTGGATGGAGCCCTTAATTCGCTTAACAAGGATTCATGGGTGGTCAATCTGTTGAAATCAGAGCACTACATTTTGGCCACCGTGCTCGATCCTAGATTTAAAACCTACCTTGGATCTCTCTTTCCGGCAGACACAAGTCTGCTGGGGTTCAAAGATCTGCTGGTGACAAAATTGTCAAGTCAAGCGGAACGCGACCTGTCAACATCTCCTCCTTCACATTCTCCCGCAACTGGGGGTGCGAGGAAAAGGCTCAGAATTCCGAGCCCACCCGCTGGCGGTGATGCAGGGCAGTCTGGAGCGACTGCTGATGCTGACATCTGGTCCGGACTGAAGGACCTGACAACGATTACGGACATGTCGTCTACTGTCACTGCATATGATTCTCTCACCATTGAAAGAATGGTGGAGGATTATATGAGTGACCGCATCCAAGTAGGCACGTCAGACAGTCCGTACTTATACTGGCAGGAAAAAGAGGCAATTTGGAGGCCCTTGCACAAACTGGTTTTATTCTACCTAAGTTGCCCTCCCACAAGTGTGTACTCCGAAAGAGTGTTTAGTGCCGCCGCTCACCTTGTCAGCAATCGGCGTACGAGGTTACTTCCAGAAAATGTGGAGAAGATGATGTTCATTAAAATGAATTATAATCAATTCCTCCGTGGAGACATTGACCAGCAGCAATTGCCTCCACAAAGTACACAGGGAGCTGAGATGGTGGATTCCAGTGGGGACGAATTGATAATCTGTGAGGAGCGGGATGTACACGGTGATATATCGGAGGATGATGATGAGGTGGACATCTTGCCTCTGTAGAGCCAGTTTGTGCAAGGAGAGATTAATTGCTTCTTTTTCGGTGGGGGTCCAAACCAACCCGTCATTTCAGTCACAGTCGTGTGGCAGACCCTGTCACTGAAATGATGGGTTGGTTAAAGTGTGCATGTCCTGCTTATACAACATAAGGGTGGGTGGGAGGGCCCAAGGACAATTCCATCTTGCACCTCTTTTTTCTTTCATTTTTATTTGCGTCATGTGCTGTTTGGGGAGTGTTTTTTGGAAGGGCCATCCTGCGTGACACTGCAGTGCCACTCCTAGATGGGCCAGGTGTTTGTGTCGGCCACTAGGGTCGCTTATCTTACTCACACAGCTACCTCATTGCGCCTCTTTTTTTCTTCTTTGCGTCATGTGCTGTTTGGGGAGTGTTTTTTGGAAGGGCCATCCTGCGTGACATTGCAGTGCCACTCCTAGATGGGCCAGGTGTTTGTGTCGGCCACTAGGGTCGCTTATCTTACTCACACAGCTACCTCATTGCGCCTCTTTTTTTCTTCTTTGCGTCATGTGCTGTTTGGGGAGTGTTTTTTGGAAGGGCCATCCTGCGTGACACTGCAGTGCCACTCCTAGAAGGGGCAGGTGTTTGTGTCGGCCACTAGGGTCGCTTATCTTACTCACACAGCTACCTCATTGCGCCTCTTTTTTTCTTTGCGTCATGTGCTGTTTGGGGAGTGTTTTTTGGAAGGGCCATCCTGTGTGACACTGCAGTGCCACTCCTAGATGGGCCAGGTGTTTGTGTCGGCCACTAGGGTCGCTTAGCTTACTCACACAGCTACCTCATTGCGCCTCTTTTTTTCTTCTTTGCGTCATGTGCTGTTTGGGGAGTGTTTTTTGGAAGGGCCATCCTGCGTGACACTGCAGTGCCACTCCTAGATGGGCCAGGTGTTTGTGTCGGCCACTAGGGTCGCTTAGCTTACTCACACAGCTACCTCATTGCGCCTCTTTTTTTCTTCTTTGCGTCATGTGCTGTTTGGGGAGTGTTTTTTGGAAGGGCCATCCTGCGTGACACTGCAGTGCCACTCCTAGATGGGCCAGGTGTTTGTGTCGGCCACTAGGGTCGCTTAGCTTACTCACACAGCTACCTCATTGCGCCTCTTTTTTTCTTCTTTGCGTCGTGTGCTGTTTGGGGAGTGTTTTTTGGAAGGGCCATCCTGCGTGACACTGCAGTGCCACTCCTAGATGGGCCAGGTGTTTGTGTCGGCCACTAGGGTCGCTTATCTTACTCACACAGCTACCTCATTGCGCCTCTTTTTTTCTTTGCGTCATGTGCTGTTTGGGGAGTGTTTTTTGGAAGGGCCATCCTGCGTGACACTGCAGTGCCACTCCTAGATGGGCCAGGTGTTTGTGTCGGCCACTAGGGTCGCTTATCTTACTCACACAGCTACCTCATTGCGCCTCTTTTTTTCTTTGCGTCATGTGCTGTTTGGGGAGTGTTTTTTGGAAGGGCCGTCCTGCGTGACACTGCAGTGCCACTCCTAGATGGGCCAGGTGTTTGTGTCGGCCACTAGGGTCGCTTAGCTTACTCACACAGCTACCTCATTGCGCCTCTTTTTTTCTTTGCGTCATGTGCTGTTTGGGGAGTGTTTTTTGGAAGGGCCATCCTGCGTGACACTGCAGTGCCACTCCTAGATGGGCCAGGTGTTTGTGTCGGCCACTAGGGTCGCTTAGCTTAGTCATCCAGCGACCTCGGTGCAAATTTTAGGACTAAAAATAATATTGTGAGGTGTGAGGTATTCAGAATAGACTGAAAATGAGTGGAAATTATGGTTTTTGAGGTTAATAATACTTTGGGATCAAAATGACCCCCAAATTCTATGATTTAAGCTGTTTTTTAGTGTTTTTTGAAAAAAACACCCGAATCCAAAACACACCCGAATCCGACATAAAAAATTCGGTGAGGTTTTGCCAAAACGCGGTCGAACCCAAAACACGGCCGCGGAACCGAACCCAAAACCAAAACACAAAACCCGAAAAATTTCAAGTGCACATCTCTAGTATATAAACATAGCTGCATATGGAGTCAGTGTCGGATTTCCCACTAGGCACGTGAGGCACGTGCCTAGGGGCGGCACCTCCTGGGGATGGCACAGCTGTCTCCCTCTCTCCCCCTGAGGCACAGCAGTAACCTGTGGGTGCTGCTGACTGCCCACCCACCCAGCTCCACCCTCCTTCCCACACACCGGGCTGCTTGGCTCAGTGGCGCACGGAGGTACAATTTTCTTATCACAGCAGGGATTTAAGCCCCTTCCACCCCAGATTAGGACCCGCACCCTTCTCAAAGACCCACGAATCGCGGGTTACACTACATCTCCTCCTTCCAGCTCTGAGATTCCGGTATCTGCAGCTCCCTTTAATCTCCACATCCGACCCTCCACTAGCCAAGACTCCCTGCTGCTTCCAGAGTGGGTGTGTCAGCTGCCTGATGTCCTGAAGGCACTTGTGAGTGCTTAATAAAAATGTAGATTATTCATATATATATATATATATATATATACACTGCTCAAAAAAAATAAAGGGAACACTTAAACAACAC